>NW_014542546.1:185559-194265 GCF_000741045.1 Vigna radiata var. radiata | reverse complement strand
CAAAGCTTTTTTATCTTTTTTGAAATGCAAGTAATGAAAATTTCAATGCAGCGGAAAAACAGAGTTGACTGCGTAACAAGTATAGTCGACTGAAATAAAAGAGTGCAGGGATAGAGAAAATCAAACACTGGTTTTTATACTGGTTCGACCAACAATGCCTACATCCAATGTCCTTCCAACCCAGGAAGCAAATGCATTATATAGGTTGTGGGTTTTGCAACAAGGAATTTATAGAAGATCTCACGTGAAAAATATAAATCTCCTCTCTAACCCAAAACCAAAATATAGCTGCAATGACAAAACCAGACTTGCAGCGAGAATGCCCTCTTCTACAATCTGAACCCACGTCGAACAATCCTCAACGTGTAACCCCTATATCACAACAGGTAAATTCCAGCACTCTTCACAGGATGCAGAGCCTTCAAACAACGCAGCAATCTTCACAGGATGCCAAGCCTTCAACGATCAATCAAGAAGCACCTTCTTTGTGCAGATAATGATCACAAAGTCAGCGCAAAGCTTTCTCCCTTTGAATCTCTCTCCACCACCGTGTTCTTCGAGAATTCTTGGAGCTATTAATACAGAGAATTCAATCTGAAACATGAAATGAAAATGTTAAACCGTCAAAAGTCTCTGAACAAATCGTGTTCAACCAATTTATAGTTTTCTGTCAGTCAGATTGTTTCTCAGTCGAATAGCTTACTAATCCAGTCGACTGTATTAATACAGTTATAACAGACAGTCAACATAGAGGCTCTCAGTCAACAAAAATCAAGACACATTTAATACAGTTGACCAAGTCATCAATGCTTAATTAACTTTTAAAAATATAGCCGTCGGAGCGCGTAAGCATAACAGAATTCCAAAACATATCAAAGATACAGTCGAATGTACACTGGACAAAGTCGACTGACACATGTAAAAACATTTTGAAATTCTTTTCAATCCAAAACGTCACAAAGCACTGATTCTCAAAAGCTCTACAAAGGTTTGAGAATAGTCGAATCCATTACAGGTGTATTCGACTGGACTAGAACTTTGTCACACAATTATAAGTTCATAAAAGTGCTTGTGATTTTTCCCTTCCCAAAATGTGTACTGTTATAAAAGACATTTTATTACACATTATCATACAAGCATGTTTCACAAATATATCTCATAATTAACATAGGAACATACATCACAGTACAACAAAACATGTTCAACAGATATAACAAACAATTTAGAATAAGAACATGTTGTTGAGATTGTTGGCAACACAAACTCTATATCAAACTGGTTTTTTATGATGACAACACATTGCTTAATAACAATACACATGTTCTAGGTTTACATGTTCAGCTGATATACTAAATTGATTTGAACACTGCTTTTGATTGAACATGTTTTGATTGATTTTCAATGTGTGTTCCTATGATTGATTATACAATATTGCAAAAAGATTTTGTTTTTGAACTAACACCAATTCACCCCCCCTCTTGGTGTAAAACGAAGCCAACCTATTTCCTAACAATTGGCACCAGAGCTGGTTTTCATAAAATATTTGAAAATTTAGTCGACTCTGTTTTTATTCTATTCGACAGTAAAACCTGGGGATGGCTTCAAATTTTCAAACTTTTGGTGAAGGTGCTTCAACAAACAGACCACCTTTGTTTGCAGGTGAAAACTATTGTTTTAGGAAAATACGCATGAAGATCTTTCTTGAATCACAAGATAAAGGAATTTTGGATGCCACTTTAAATGGTCCATATGTGCCTACAAAAACTATTGATAGTGAAACTGTTTTAAAACCTTTTACTAAGTGGACTGCTGAAGAAAATAGAAAAGCTCAGTATGATGTTAAAGCTAGAAATATTATCGCCTCTGCACTAACAATTGATGAATTTTTCAGGATATCCCAATGCAAGACTGAAAAGGAAATGTGGGATGTTCTAGAGGTAACACATGAAGGCACGAATGAAGTCAAGAGAGCCAGGAAGAATTAATTGATACAAGAATATGAGTTGTTCAGAATGAAAGCTGTTGAGAACATCTATAATGTCCAGAAACGGTTCACTCATATTGTAAACCACTTGATGGATCTTGGCAAAGCCTTTGATAAAGAAGACATCAACATCAAGATTTTGAAAAGTTTGAACAGGAATTGGCAACAAAAAGTCACTGCAATCTCTGAATCCAAAGATCTTACAACTATGAATATGGTTACCTTGTTTGGCAAGCTACATGAACATGAGTGAGAACTTGGTACACTGAAGGATGAAGAGGAGATTGAAGAAAAGAAGTTCATTGCTCTGAAGGCCGCAAGTAATAATATCACAGAAGCAATGATGAACGACAAAGAGTTGATGGCCTTGATGGTAAGAAAATTTAGTCGACTTATGCATAATGATAGTCAAATGTCTAACCATGCAGGTCAAAGCAAGAAGAAGAGCTTCAGCACAAACCCTGTCCAGTGCTATGAATGTGGTAAAGAAGGTCACATCAAGCCTGACTATCCTGAATTACAGCCAAAGCAGAAAGGGTAGAAAAGGTTTCCTCAAGGAAGAAATTTAAGAAAGTCTGAATCTGAAAGCTCAAGTGATGATGATGTTGATCAAGAGGAAAAATTAAATATACTGTACTGGGAGAGGCTAGCTGACTACCCCCACACATCAACACGAGGCTTTCCAGTGTGCTTTGTCCTCACTCACACACTTTCCGAGAAAACTTCCCGGAAGGTCACCCATCCCATAATTACTCTAGGTTAAGCACGCTTAACCATGAAGTTCTTATGGGTTAGGCTACCAAAAAGCAAATGCATTTTGGTGATATAGGAAGCCAAATCAATTCCTTTAAGCTATCTTTCAATTGTATAGTCCCATACCTATACAGTCTCCAGATCCCTCTAATTCCGGTGTATGTTCGCTTTGTCCATGTGCCCCTTCCACTGGAAGCTTGCCAGGAGCCGCTCCTTGTCTGTGCCCCCTACACCATGCCTCTTGCACTGGCGATCACTCCCCGCCCTCGTGAGTGCCCGGGTGTCACATGCATGTACCCCTTTTTATCTTAAATACACCCCCTCTCTTAAATTTACCAACTCAAGTGGTCCCCACAACTATTTTTAACTTTAAGAATACCCTTTTTTTCTCTCACCAAGTGGACCCCACTTGAAATAAACGTTTCTCACAAAACCTCTCTTTCTCTCTCCCTTTTTCCTACTTTTACGTAACCAAACTTTCTCTCCCTTCTCTCTTTTGCTTTTATTCATTTTTTTTTTCAATTAAACCAAAACTCACCTCACTTTTCTTTTCTTACAAAATCATGACTCCACTTCCCACTTTATTTCACTTCACGTAGCACACTCCTATGCACACACCTATCCTACTTTTTTCTTTCCTTCTTTCTTTTCTACATTAAATGGCACGGCCCCACACCATCTCACACACCACTCTTTTATTTTTTTTTCTTCTATTCACTCTCTCTCACTACACCTACGTTGCACTAGACTTCTATCTCACACACTCTTTAATTTTATTTTGACTTTTCAAACACTCATCTCTCACCACCATCCCTTCGTGAGCATGAGCTGAGTTGAGGAGACTAAATGCTGAAGAAGATCAAGGCAAGAGAAAGACACTAGCCTTCAAGACCGAGGTCTCTAAAGGAAAGAATTCTAAGAGGATTGAAAGTGATGATTCTAATGATGAGGAGAACATGAGCCTCATGATAAAGAAGTTTGCAAAGTTTATGAAAGCAAAAGGAAAAGATAAATTTCGCAAAGAAAGGAGAGAAAATCAAGAATCTCCTTCTAATATAAAATGCTATGGATGTGGAGAAAGAGGACACATGAAAACTGAGTGTCCAAAGAACAAGAAAAGTGAAGACAAGAAGGAAAGAAAATTTCAAAAGAAAAAGAAAGCCTACATTGCTTGGGAGGATACTGCATCAAGCACTTGTAGTTCAAGTGATTCTATTGAAGAAGCAAACTTGTGTTTGACGGTTGCTACTGATAACACTACAAGCCAAGTAAGTTGCTCTAGCCTTGGCACTAGTGAGTTTGATTTACAAAAAGCTTTTCTTGAATTGTTAAATGAATCTGAGAAATTAGATGCAGATCATAAAAATTTGAAAAAATAAGTTTAAGGAATTGAAAATTAAATATGAAAGTGCATTAGATGAAGAAATGATTTTGAGAAACAAAATTAGTAATCTTGAAACTAAATTATCTGAATTTGATGCAAATAAAAAATCTGTTGAATGCTCTTCTTGTAAGAGTCACATGTTTGACATAAATATTTTGGAAAATTTGCTTGCTAAAGCCACCAAATCTATTTCACATGTTCAAAATGGTTTTAGAAAGAAAAATGTTAAAAACAAGAACATGCATCAACATAGGAAACCTCAAATTAAAAGAACCCGTAGAGTTTGGGTTGAGAAGGGGACTTTTATGAAAAACAAGGTGCATGATGTTTTTTGTTTCTCTTGCATGAAAAAGGGACACACTTCTAAGAAATGCAACATTAAACATTTTGGAGTTCCAAATGGAAAATATACTTGGATTCCTATCGTAAAGTAATATGTTTCTAACCTCAAGGACCCAAATAAGATTATGGGTACCAAAACCTATATTGCTTTGTGTTGCAGAATAAGTTTTTCAAAAGGAGAAGAGAACTTTATAATATTCTGCTTTTGGAATTGATACTCCAAGCCAGGAAGTGAATCCATCAAGTGATAGCCAAAGCCTTGGTTCGAGCACAAAGTGATTGAGCTAAGTATTGTTTAAACTTTGTTGTTGTATTGTATTCTTTTTGATCTTCCATTATTTGATTACTGTCATATTCATGTCTGTTTGAGCGAATGATATGTCCGTCACTGATTCATTCATCCTATGGTGTGTTATTGTCTGTTTACACACTTTAATCAGTGAAATTCATCTATTTGAGACATTCATGTGCTGAATTTTATCTTTGTTATGATTAGTCATATGCATTTTTATTTCGGCGCTTTGCTGTTAGCTGAAAATTGAATTTGTATTTAACTGGATTAGTATTCAACTTCATGAGTACTTTGAAGATTACCTTTGGCATAATCTCTGTCCAACATCAAAATTATGAAAAAGTCATTCAAATGAGCTGACTAACAATTTTTCATTGGTATTTTTGGATTATTAAAGACATTTGATAATTAAAGTATCATCTCTGTTTTGAAGTTGTTTCTATGAAAATTTGTTTTTAAGTTCAAATGCTTACCATATGAGCTATGATAATTCACATTGAGAGCTTGGATGCAGTAAATATATCAAATTTGCATAATTGTGTCGTAAATTATTTGGTTTAAGAAATTGTTGAAAGATAAAATCTAAATCAGCTTTTGTGTTAAAAATTTTGGTGTAAAATTCACAAAGGAATAGTCTTTTAAAAGAAGTTAGGCAAAATTGCATTTCCTTGGTTGAGTAAATTTTGCAGTTTTTAAAATTATGATTTTCCACTAGTTAATTGCTGAACATCTTGCAATAATTTCATATTGTCTTATTCAAGCTTTCAAAATTGTTTTTGAGACCAATTAGGTGTCTAAAGGTTATTTGATTCATTATATTTAAAATTTACACATAATTGGATCTGGATAAGTAAATTTTAGAAACACTATTATTTAACATCAATCAGCTATGATAGCAAGTTCATTTCTCTTATTTAAACATGTTCATAACAAAAGAATCTTGTGTTTTCACAGCCTTGGCTATTTTCACTCTCCAAACCACCATTTTTAAATCTTTTGCTCATAACAAGTTGCTGGTTTAATTGCTTATTCCTTTGGTTTGTATGATGTACTTACATTTGACTAAACCTGTAGCAAAAGCTAGGTACTTGTGAGATATCTAAAATAAATGATTCAAAAGAAACTCTTAAATCCTTCTAAAAGGCTGAAAGACCAGCGTACGCTCAAATATGAAAATTGATGGAATCCTGTCTCATGTAGTCCTCTTTTTACGTTTTATTGTATCTGTAGTGTAGGTTGCAAGGAGCATGGGTCACTATAAATACCCAGCTCCTCATTTGTACTATTCACTTTTGAGATTAATGAGAATAGAATTTTCTAAATTCAAGAAACTATTCTCTCTTGAAAGTCACAAGGATAGAGAGTCCAAAGACTCCCTCTAGCCACGTTCCAAGCACATCTCCCTCCATTTTCATTTTCTCCATTAATTCCTTTGTGCTTTATCTTTTCCCCACGCATCAGCTTATCACCAACCTGTTTCAGACCAGTGACGCTATTCAGTTTCAGCCACGCGTCAGCTCCTTTATTCCACATCATTCGCTCTTCTTCTCGCACATCAGACACACATCATATTTCTCTTCACAGAACCTTATTCCTTCACGTCCTCTACCTTTCACTGCTTCGCGAGATTCCATTTCTCGTTTCAACTACATCTTGCACCTTAAGGTAACCTCGTTCCAAATCTAAGTTTCAACCATTTCATCTCCCGATCTCTGCTTCCTCTCCATGTTTTTACGAGTTCTAAGCCTAAAACACTTATGCCTTAGGTTTTCTTCCATTTCCACCGATTGATTTCCATTTTCTACCTATTAAACCACCTTCTACTGATTAAATCATCATTTCCCCCAATTAATCGGTTCATTGAGTGATTCCTCACTATTCTAGGCTTTCATTGTGTCAGATTTGGGTTCTAGTGAGTGGATCTCATTTTGGCCCGATTAGGGTTAAGATTGTTTCCTCCTTCAAGTATCATCCTTCCGCTATGTCATTCAGTGCGGAGAAGCTTCGAGGAGATCTGGATCGAGCTTGCGTCGCCTATCGGTCCTCTTCCTCAAGGTGTCTTCCATAAAAAACTGAAGCACCCAAATTTGACTATTTCTTAAATGTCTCATAGCTTCTTGTTTGTCAATTTGCAGCTCTCTTGTTTTGTCTCACAATTCTAAATACATAGCCTAACAAATCTTGTCTTCGAATTTTTTTTTGGTTTCTGAAACTTAAAAGAAAGATTCGTGTGCTTTAAGTTTCTTAAGAGAAGCCTGAAGTAGTTGATAAAGTTGGTGGTTAAAATTCTTTGGACCAAGATAAAAAATTCTATTAAATTAAATCTGATTACTGCATATTGTTTGAATGGTTGTATATCTTGTTTTGATATGCACAACTGAATTCATGAGATTGAGCAGATTGGGATATGAAAATACATGAATTATAGTTGTTTGGGAAGTTATACATGGTGCTGTCAAAGTTAGCTTTAAGTAAATTGTGCTAACAATAAAGTCTTCATGATAAACTTGGAGCAGTTGTGATGTGATTATATTCATTGAAGCTACTATTGCGTTCATTATACTTTATAAATTAGTAGCTGAATCATAAACATCTTAATTGTTTGATAAATGATTGTTGATTTCATGGGTAAATTGAGTATGCTAAAAGCTGAATTTGATTTACTAAGAATCATTGAAACTTGTTTGAAATTGCAAATAAAAATCTGAATTGGCTTGTAAGCATCTCTTCATTGTTTTGGACTGAACAGATCTTAAAATATTTTTCAGAATCTGCTTTTGAGTTTAAGAGAAATTTTTGTTTGACATCTTATGACATGATATTGTGATACCTGGTACCCATTTGAGGGGGAGATATATAAGGTTGTTAGATATCTGGTTGTTCCACTATACTTTGGTATTTCATCATGTATTTGCCTCTCTTTTTATAAAAGATCAAACTTTATAAATTAATCTTTCTTTTGTTAAGGATGAGAGCCATATAAGGGGATGTCTAGATTCTCTGAACTTAGGAGAGAGTTGGGAGTGTGAGATATGTCTTAGGCTCAAGATTTATTAAATTTTCCCATTTTTCGTAAGTTTAGCGTTACTAATCGATTATCATAGGATAATAATCGATTATTTTTTGTCTTTGGCAAAGTCTCTAACCGCAGATAATCGATTATCCCATAGAATAATCGATTATTCTTACTCAAACCCAAATTTGGACACTTATGAGCAGATAATCGATTATCTTCATCTATAATTGGTTATCATACAATTTTCATGGAAGAACACTTTCTTAAATTTGTCTAAGCAATTGGAGGATGTAAGTCTTGCCCAAAGAACTTACTTTGATCAAATTTATNAGTGGCAGCAAGCTCATGAAGATTAAGTGGTTGATCAATTTCATGAAATTGATGTTCGCCTAGGAAATATTGAAAATCATCTCAACCTTCAACCATCTGAGAGATCCCAAAGCCCTGAATTTTAGATTTAGGTTTATATGTTCATGTGCTTTGTTGCTTGATTGATTTTACTTTCTCTGAACTCTCTTGATGCTCCTTATGATAAAAATGTAATCCTTTATGTTAATGAACAAACGATCTTTTCTCTTGTCTTTATCCATACATTGTTTAATTGAGGGGGGGATCACATTAAGGGGGAGCTTTATAATTTTTTTGCTTATGATCAAAAAGGGGGAGAAATATATTTTTAAGGGGAGAAGTATAATATAAATTGATACAGGTATTGCTAACTTGGTTGTTGTCTGTTAGCTTGTATGTTTTGCAGGAAAGCCAGAGTTGCTTTTAAAATTGAATTTTTGATCATCATAAAAAAGGGGGAGATTGTTACCAATAAGGAGTATTGGTAAATCTTGAAGAATTGTTTTGATGATGCTGCAAGAAGTGTTATTTGAAGAGGACATTAGAATTATTTAAAAAGCAACTTGTAGAAATTGAATGTAGTAGGA
>NW_014542546.1:183377-185359 GCF_000741045.1 Vigna radiata var. radiata | reverse complement strand
TGAATAATCGATTATCACTTAAAATAATCGATTATTCGTGGCAGTTGGGCCCTGACCTTTGGCATTCAGTGCAATTGGCTATATATTTGGCTTCTGTAAATTCCAAAGGCAACGTTTTGAACTGATAGCTAAGTAGAATACTATTTGTCAGAGGAAATTCTCAAAAGCTTTGTTCAAAGTTCCCTGGCTTGGTCTCGTGAATAGGAGAGACTCGCGTATAGTGTGTCGATAGTCGGAGCAGGCTCTCTTCGAGTTAGCAAGGTGCTTTGCCTGGTCTCGTGAAAAGGAGAAGCTCGCGAATCGTTGGTCGATTGCCGGAGTGGTTCTCTTCGAGTTGGCTGAGTGTTCTTCTTCCGGTTCGTTCGTCGAACGAAGGTTTATTTATCTGTCTTTCATTCACTATAATTGTAATCTGAGAAACATCTTTTTAGTGGAACTATTAATCACTCTTTACAGTGATTAACGACTGGACGTAGATTCTGTTGAGTCGAACCAGTATAAAAATACTTGTGTGATTTTTCTATTCCCTACACTCATTTCATTTTACGCATATTAACTGTTTGATAAATTTTCTGAAAGAAAATTGTTTTGCGAAAAGGGACCAACTTGTTTTAAAAAGTGACCAAACACCTCCCCCTAGTACCAACAGAAATTAAAACTGTTACTATTGCAAAAACTTGTGAAAATTGTCCTATGCATATTGAAAAGATTGATTACTTGACTAGCAAGCTAGCTAAGTTTGCTCAAGCTAGTGACAATTTAGATGTTGTATTGAATTCCTCTAGCAGAATTAATAATAGGCAAGCAATTGGATTAAAGATCACTCTAACAGAATCAATGTTAGGAAATTAAATGAATGGAGAAAACCTGCTAGAAATCAATGTTTTTACTGCAAATGTGTTGGTCATACTGTTAGAAATTTTATTATAGACATGTTGTTGTTCCTCAAGGATTATGTATATGGATACCAAAGGAACATGTGACAAGAACTGACAATCAAGGACCCAAAGTAAAAAGGGTACTAGCAACCAAAGCTTAACTGTTTTGTAGGTCATGCAGCTGATACAGAACTATTCTCAAGGATAAATCAATTATGGAATATTTCAAAAACCTTGAGTGTCTACAATTGGTAAATATGTATCTATCGGCTGCATCATACATATATTGATTAATTGTTGTTGTATGTTGTTTGCATTGAGTGCTTAACTTTTTGATTGATTGAATTTGGCTGAAAAGATTTTTATGAAATCATAATCGACTCCCTGTACTAATACATTCAACTATGTCCTCTGTTTCGTATTGTTCTGAAACTGGAAAAATTTGTTTTAACCGTTTAAATATTTAATGAGGCGCATATTTTCCCCTCCTCATTTGGATCATACTCTCATTCCAAATTACTTCTGTCTTGTCAACCTTCCAAAACCTCTAAACATTTCTGCGCCAAAATTTCGAGAACTATACTATCATGGGGTCTTCAAGCTGTTCAGAGAACAATGAGTGCATGTCAAAAGTCAATATGGGTGAATCTATTGTACGCAATTGGTTCAGAAATGAAGGGGAACGACAACGATTCATGAATGGGTCGGTAGAAGCAATAACCACTCCAATGAACATCAATCTTGAACGGTTCAAAGGTGAAGGATTCATATTTCCTTACTGGTTAGAAGAGCAAGGCCTGTCGGATTTCATTCAATTGAAGGGAACATGGCATCCCGATCTAGTCATGGTATTCTATCACAACTTATGGGTAGAAAATGGTGATATCTTCTCTATAGTAAAAGGGGTAAACATTCACTTTGATGATTGATGAATCGATATTTTCTCGACTTCACTTAGTTTATTGTGTTAGAATTAATCAGGAATTGTGTTTAATTGTCCGATATTTTCCCGTTTTCCCTAAATATGCTTAATTTGACCGAAAATTCTAATTTTAATTAATTTGAATTTTCTGAGCTAATTATTTGCATTATTAATTTCAGGGG
>NW_014542546.1:177784-182102 GCF_000741045.1 Vigna radiata var. radiata | reverse complement strand
TCTTACTATATTTTATCTCATTTGTTAAATTGCTTTTCATCTTTTTAATTAGTCTTGCATTTTTAATAGTTTTAATGATGTTTAGATTTTCAGTTGTTGTAGTGTTCAGTTTAATATTTTCTTTTATTTTACTTTAATGTTGTCTGTCCGATTCATTTGTGTCTAATTTCCATGTATTTTAATTAACTTTAATTATCATCTAAACCACTTTAACCCCCCCACTTTGTGTTAGACCTAATTCTCGAACCGCAAAATTGGTCCTTGAGAGACGACCTAGGGGTCATTCCCTAGCTATACTGCACTTTAAACTGCACATCAAATTTGATTGGGCGGCGACACCCATCAAATTTTGGCGCCGTTGCCGGGGACCAACAGTTCGGTTTTAGGTCTTTTGTTGTGTTAGTGTGTGTTGTGTCTTGTCTTCTGTTGTGAGTGTGATGTTCCGTTTTATGTGTTCGTCATTGTGTGTTGCATGTAGGTAACTTTAGTTGCATATTTTCATTGCATTCTTCTTTTCCCCCTTCTTTTCCATGTCTACCTATTTTGGCTATGTGAACACTGCTTCTTCTGCCTGTGTCTATGATTATGATTCTCCTTCTGCATCTAACTTTGAGTATGGTTCTCATATATACTCTGCTGATTTCTATGTTGAGAACAGAACGGTTCCTCCTCTATCTCATGATAGTGCTCCTAGGGAGTCGTTTCCACTTGATGAGGAGGATATTCGTTGTGTTTTCAACACTGGACTGATAAATTTGCTGCCTAGATTTCATGGTTTTGCAGGTGAATGCCCATATAGACATTTGGAGGAGTTGTACACCATATGCTCTTCAATGAAACCTCCAGATGTCCCGGATGAGGACATGTACTTAAGGGCATTTGAGTACTCATTACATGGAGCGGCAAGGGATTGGTGTTGTTGTATTACTCCTGGATCCGTCACCTGTTGGGAAGATCTTGAGCATCAGTTTCTTGACAAATTCTCCCCTATGCGGAATGGTTATAGCGACAATCCTGGGAGGGCTAATCCTAACTTGGGATGGTATGGTACTTCACAACATTAATATCAGGAACCATCATTCCAGACTCCTTGTATGCCTTCTCCACCTGTTCAGAAACCACAGCAGCTGCAGTCTCATGAGCCTGCCCATTCTTTATCAACTGTTGGTAGGAAATTGGAAGGCAAGCTTGATTCTCTTGAGAGTTTGGTGACACAGTTGGCATCCAACCAGAGACTAGCACCTCCATCTGCATCTGTTGCACAGTTGTGTGCTTTGTGTTCTTCCAGTGACCACTATACGGATGCTTGTCCTTCTTTGGATCACCCGGTATCTCATGATGAGCCTCAAGCTTATGCTACCAACATATACAACAACAAGCAGCCACAAAAGAAAAATCAGAGGAAACAGGAAGAACAAGAGGCATCTGCCCGACCACCTTCCAAATCTTCTACTTCTTTTGAGCCAACATTGAATGAGTTGTGGAGGCAGATAGCCAGGCAGGCCATTGAGGAATAGTCTCGTGTTTTAGAGGGACCTCTAATTCAGACTGTTCAAATTACTGATGATGACAGTGTCACCTGCATAAGGGATGAGGAGCAGAGTCATGAGCCTACTAGTGCACCATCTATTGTCCTACACTCCTATGTCCCTACTCTTGCGCCTGAGGATGCAGTGGATCATTCTGCTTTTATTGGTGAGATGAATCATGAATCAACCCAAGTTTTCTCTAAACTTGAAATCCCACTTGATTTGCCTGAGTTGTTCATGCATTCAAATATTCTTGATTCTACTTCAGATTCACTTGTTATTGTTGATTTTGATTGAGAAACTGTGAAAACTGAAGATTCTTTAGACTTGGGATTACATTTTGATCTTTCACAGTTTTCTAAAAATTTTAAATGTGGTTGTGAAGCTGGTTCTTGCTCTATTTGTGTTGAGATCAATTATGTGATACAACCAGCTTCCAACTTTATGATTGGTGATACTAACTGTGAATCTGATGAAAATGTTGAGGAACAGGCAGATAGGAGTACCACCTTTGAGATAGGTAGACCACTTTCAACTTCCACCACTTTAGCCACATCTAGGGAAGTGGAGGTAAACATACCTGAGATAGATTCTGTTGTTGATGATTATGCTGATGATGGGTATGTTGATGATTATATTGTTGATGAGCATGATTTTCATTTCCCCTCTTTGCATGATCAGAACCACTTTGTGTTATCGCATCTGAATGTTTGTTCTCCATGCACTGAACATGAATCTGAACCTGTGATTGATATTGTTTCTATTTCTGAACTTGATTCATATTCTGAGGGTATATCTGAGGGTCAGCTTGTTACACTGAGATTGAGTGTTATACCTCTGCATGTTATTTCTGTGGATCCACATTGCACTAACCATGTTGCAGGAGGTACATATGGATTTGATCAACACACACCCACGGTGGAAGACAAGGGTGCCAGTATACACAAAAGCTTGAAGATTAATATCCACCAGCTGAACCTGCTCATCAACAATCACTGTTTCTTAGATCCAGCTGTGGAGGACATCTCCCTGCTTGATCAAATCTGGAGGATGAAGCAGTTCTTCCTCTCAATTTCCTTGCTGAATTCGGTGGTGGAAGAGATCTCCCTGATAGTCCAAAATTGGCAACTACCACCATGATCAGGGGAGTTTCCTTTTCCCTTCTCTCCCCCTTTCCTTACTTTTATTGCCCTTGTCCTTGGTTTGTTGACTGCTATGATTGTGATCTGATGATTGTGACACATTGAGGACACTGTGTCGTTTAAGTGTGGTCTATTGGGGGAGAATTTTATTTTCTTTGTCAGTTTTTGTTTTTCTGCGTTAAATTTTTTGTTTTCTAGGTAGTTTTTGTTGTGTCTTTTGTACAGTTTTGCATGTTTCTCTTGATTTCTGGATTTGGTTTAGGTTGTAGACTTGTCTTTCACTTCATTGATACTCTGATTTGTTGGACTCCTTGTTTTTCTTTGCTTGGAAGATGGTTATGATGGTTGAGAGGTGATTGATTGTGACAAAAATACCCTGTGTGAGAATTGAGCCACTTGATATTGTTTCTTATATGTGATATGTCTCTTGATTGCTTGCACATATGCCTTGGCTTGACTCTTTTTGATGATTCTTGATTGATATGCATATTTGAAAATGATAAAGGCATTTTGTTGATTGAGCCTCTCTAGCCAGATAGCCTACCCTGTTATGATATCTTTGTTAGCCCCCTTGAGCCTATACTTTCCCCATTTCTTTGTTTTGAAGCTTATGCACTAGCCCTAAGTGAAAAACCATGTTTACCTTAACCTTAGGGAATTTTGGAGCTTTGGAATTGTTTTGGGAATAAGTGTGGTCTCCTGGGAGATTTTGATGAATTGACTAGTTGGTTCCTCTTCTTGTTTTGTTTTTGTATATATGTGTGCATCTTGTCTCTTACAGTCTTGTTAAAAAAAAAAAAAGAAAGAAGAAGAAGAAGAAAGAGACAGGATGAGAAAAAGAAAAAAAATAAATAGAGAAAAATAAAAAAAAAAATTGTGAATAATGGAGTCAAGAAGAGGATGAAATTAGAGGTTTTGAGTGTGAGTATACTGTGTTTACACTTGTTCCCCATTGCTCCTCTATTTCTTTTGGTTTGTAGCTTTTGATCCATATTATATCCTCCCTTTTCCTTAGCCCCATTTCACCCATAAAAGACCTTTTGATTTGAACATGCATATGTCTTTGAGTGTTGATTTTAGAGGCTTGCCAAGTCTATTTGTGTTTGCTTTCTTGAGTGCATTGAGTGACATTGATTTACCTTAGACACTTAAGAGAAACACTAATAGTGTGCATCTGTGAGGTTCTGTTGCTTTTGATTCACCTCTTGAACGGATTGATCATTTTGTCATGCTTGGAATTGTTTGGATGATTTCTCTGAGTATCTGTTCCTCTGATTCTGTAATTGGATGTTGTCTACTCCCTTTCATTGTCCAGATTCCTTGAGGACTGTGTAATTCTGTTTGTCTCTTTCCTTGTCAGTCTCTGTTGTCTATTTGTTGAGTCTGTCACCTCCCTGACGTCTTAGTTGTTCCCTGGTTTTCGTCTTGGTTTTGCCCAGGAGTGCAAAAGACTAAGTGTGGTCTATTTTGATGAGTCGATATTTTCTCGACTTCACTTAGTTTATTATGCTAGAATTAATCAGGGAATTGTGTTTAATTGTCCGATATTTTACCGTTTTCCCTAAATATGCTTAATTTGACCGAAAATTCTAATTTTAATTAATTTGAATTTTCTGAGCTAATTATTTGCATTATTAATTTCAGGGG
>NW_014542546.1:176048-176964 GCF_000741045.1 Vigna radiata var. radiata | reverse complement strand
TCTTACTATATTTTATCTCATTTGTTAAATTGCTTTTCATCTTTTTAATTAGTCTTGCATTTTTAATAGTTTTAATGATGTTTAGATTTTCAGTTTTTGTAGTGTTCAGTTTAATATTTTCTTTTATTTTACTTTAATGTTGTCTGTCCGGTTCATTTGTGTCTAATTTTCATGTATTTTAATTAACTTTAATTATCATCTAAACCACTTTAACCCCCCACTTTGTGTTAGACCTAATTCTCGAACCGCAAAATTGGTCCTTGAGAGACGACCTAGGGGCATTCCCTAGCTATACTGCACTTTAAACTGCACATCAAATTTGATTGGGCGGCGACACCCATCAATGATACATTGTGGAATGTTCTGACAAACTTACCATCTGTTGGCACATGTTCACATTTACCCACATCGGAAGTAAATTCCTTGTTGAACAAGAAAGAGGTATATCTTGAGTGGTTAAGATTTCTAGGAGTATATACCATTGAAAGAATATTTGCTCATGAAGGACTACTAAAGGAAGAGAAAATTCTTGCTCACATCTTGGCTAAAATTATTCTACCCGAAAGAATAAAAAAGGACCAAATGACAACAGAAGACAACTTCCTGGTTCATGCTATCACGAACAACATCTCTACAAATTGGATACAAGTGATTAAAGATCTGATGGAAGACCTTGAAGAGAAGAAAGAGATAGTGACAGCTGGTGCATCACAATTCTTCCCAGAAACAAATTTTGACAAATCTGATGACAATCAAATTAGGATTCTGATGGAAAATCCCTTAGCCATGGTCAAACACTTTCAAGAGAGTTAAAGTCATCCTTGAATATGGTGTCAACTCTACCTTGTGGACCACCTTTGGAGCCATTATT
Organism: Vigna radiata var. radiata; assembly: GCF_000741045.1. Classification (NCBI taxonomy): domain Eukaryota; kingdom Viridiplantae; phylum Streptophyta; class Magnoliopsida; order Fabales; family Fabaceae; genus Vigna; species Vigna radiata. Next base: position 176,093 of record NW_014542546.1, on the reverse strand, counting down.
AAGCAAGGCTTGAAGAGTAGTGTAGGAATTTAGGCCATTGTATTA
>NW_014542546.1:164433-166978 GCF_000741045.1 Vigna radiata var. radiata | reverse complement strand
CCATGTAGTGTAGGTTTGTTTAAGGCTTGTATTAAGGCCTAAGTAGCATAGGATTTTCCTTAAAAAGTTAGACATCCAAACCAAGTGGAAAGTGTGTGACATGTGTCATGCTTCCATTGGAGAATATTTGCTTTTTAAAAGGTAGCCACATGGCACCCTAGGAGTGGAGAGTTTTTGCTTTTAGAAGTGGCCACATGGCACTCTAGGAATAGAGAGGATTGTGTTTTGTGAGTGGCCACATGTCCTCCCATCATTGGAGGTTAGAAGGCCTCATTTTTGGCCAATGAGAGCAAATGGGGGAGATCACGCTTTTAAGGTTAGAAGGAGACACCCGTGGCCTATAAATAGAGGTGTCTCCACCCTTGTATTTCATTTTTGATTTTGAGTAATGTTATGCTGCCCATTTTTGGCCATACTACTCATCTTAGATCAAGACTAGAGCAACCCATGAGGCCCCTCTAGTCACCTTCTTCCTTGAGTTGGCCTAACCTCTCTTGGAACCACCAAACACTACACCACCACCACCATATCTCTTAGAGGCTTTGAGCTTCTACACCATCCATACCTGAACTCATCATCATTGGACCATTTACCACCACATTTCTGCACCATTTATCCAAGGAAACACCCCTCCATTACATCCTTATAAGCTTTGGCCCAACCTAGCTTAAGGAGGTTGCCATCAGATTCTTCACAACAAGTGTCGCAAACTAGAAAGCATGCATAAGGATAATCGGCAACTACTGTCTGAAGAATCAACTGATGAAGACTCTTTTGAAACCTTTTAATGCTTAAACTCCAGTGTGTCTTTCCGCATGTCAAGACTAGGGTCCCCATATCTTTGTCTAGGATAGTGTCAACCATTACTGTATATACTTTGTTAAATGGCATATAAAGCCATCTTTTGGTGTTTTCTTTGTTTTGTCTGTATTTCCTTGCTATCTTCATCAATGTAATATCTTTCTATCAAGGAAATAAGATTAGAAGTTTGAATCAATCCTGTTACTTAACCATTCACTTAAACTGTCGAATAAAATCTAATAGTCTGTTTGATTGATTCGACTGTACTATAATTGAAGTCAACTGTGTTATAACTGTCATGCATTTTTATAAATTGACTTCTGTTATGATTTCATTCTATTCTTGCTTAGCCATTGTACTTGATCTGGAAAAGGTTTGTGAAAGGTTTTGTAGGGAGAACATTGCTTTGGACATATATATTTGAAGTTCAACATTTGGAAAAGCAATGCATTCGACTGATGAGTTAAAGCATTCGACTGCGTCCAAATTGGGTTAACAATTCCAATTTCATGAGTGTACGAGAGCAAGTCTATATGGGGAGAATTGTTGTATATGCTTAATGATATTTTTCTTGTATATGCAGAGTAAATTAATTGTTTGCATTGATTTTGTTATCTGTTTTGTTATCTGTTTTTACTCTGTCATATGTGGAATTATGCAAACATGGTTGAGTTATTAATCATGGTTGTGCATCATCAAAAAAGGGGGAGATTGTTGAGATTGTTGACAACACAAACTCTATATCAAAATGGTTTTTGATTATGACAACACATTGCTTAATAACAGTACATATGTTCCAGTGTTACATGTTCAGCTGATATACTTTACTGATTTAACCAATGCTTGTGTTGAACATGTTTTTGTTGTTTTACATGTATGTTCCTATGATTGATTATGTAATACATGTATGGAACATGCTTGTATTGGAATGTGTTTTAAAATGATTTTGATTACTTCTGCACATTTCTGAAGAAAAGCTCACAAGCACTTTTATGAACTTATATTTGTTGTGACAAACGACTGGTTCAGTCGACTACACTGGTAATAGATTCGACTAAGCTAAAATCTTTGTACAGATTTTATTAACAGTTGCTTGATGAGATTTTGAGTTGAAAAGAATTTCAAAGTGATTTTTCATGTGTCAATCGATAGTGTGAAACACTTATTCGATTGTATTGCTATTTATTTTGGAATTCTGTTATGCCTACTTGCTCCAACGGCTATAGTTTCAAAAGTTAGTCAGTTGCGCATACTGTTTGATCAACATCTGCACAAAGAAGGTGCTTCTGGTTTGATCTTCAAGGCTTGGCATCCTGTGAAGAGTGTTGGTGAAACGTTGAGGATTGTTCAGCGTGGGTTCAGATTGTAGAAGATGGGACTCTTGTTGCATTTCTGGTTTTGTGTGTGCATCTATATTTGGTTTTGGGTTAAAAAGGAGATTTATATTTTTGCGTGGTGCTTCTATAAATTCCTTGTTGTAAAAACCGCAACCATTATAGTGCATTTGCTTCCAAGGTTGGAAGGACACTGGATGTAGGCATTGTTGGCCGAACCAGTATATAAACCAGTGTTTGATTTTCTCTTCCCTGCACTCTTTATTTCAGTCGAATGTATATGTGATACGCGGGGCCCAAGCCCAATTTCTTTACTTTAGTATTTCTTTGATGTATTTTGTATTGTGTTAGGCATGTAGGACCTCTAGTCCTATAAATAGTCATGCCTACCTTATTGTACTTCACTTTTG
>NW_014542546.1:145098-163198 GCF_000741045.1 Vigna radiata var. radiata | reverse complement strand
GACGTGGAGGTCTTCTATAAAAGCCTTGTTGTAAAAACCTTGACCATCTTAGTGCATTTGCTTCCTGGGTTGGAAGTGTTGGAAAACGGGAATAAACTTCTTTTTACACCAAGAGGAGGGGTGAATTGGTGGCTTATTAAAAACAAAGTCTTTTCACAATCAGGAGTTCAACTCCATTTCTCGGTTCTTCTCCGATCTGTCGTGACCGAGATCGTATCATGTGGTATTCAGAGCATAGGTTCTCTTCCTAGGGTTAGGCACGCTTCAAAGCTAAGTATCTTTGTCTTTGTTCTTAGGTTTATGTTTCGTGTTCTATTTTGATTCGCGTCTTCTTTGATTCTGTTTCATGTTTCTTGATTAGGTTTTGTATTTGTTTCATTTGATTATGAGTATATTGAGTATCTTGTGCTTTTTCTCTTCATTTGCTTCCGCGTTGTTCATAATTTTTTTCCTTTTATGTCTTAATCTGGTTTAGTTGTGTGTTTTTCTCTGTTTGAGTTTCGTGTATTGTTGTTTTGAGAATCGTCATATCTGTTTAGGTTTTCAAATTCTTATAAGGTTTCTTGATCTGTGCCTGTTGAGCTTTGAGTCATTGATATTTTCATTTTAATCGGCCAAATCTGTGCTATTGAGTCTTTTATTTTCAGATCTTATCCTGTCATGTTTGGTCATGTGCTGATTTGTTGTTTGTCAAAAATCTGAGTAAGAAAATTGGTTTGGCACAACCTTGCTGTTTTTGATTGAGTTTTTTTCAAAAGAATCACAAAGGAGCAATGATCTAAAGAGCTCCTATAATTCGAAGTTGCATTGCAGTGCATTGATCACTGAAGCAATACGTGAATCTGTTTGAGATTTGAAATGGTTGAGTGATTTCTGCATTTTCAATGAAGTGTTTGTTCTGTGATGGTGAGATTGTGTTACCATATGAACAGTGATTGGCTTAAGTCAATTGAAGTGTAGCATCATTATACACTTCCAGAAAACACTTGTTGTAGTTGACCGAACTTCATATTCTTTGCTTGAGTCCTTTTATATTTTTTTTTAAATCTGGTTTAGCATTAGTTTCACTGCTGAACATCTTGAATTACATTTCTAGTGTCTTTTTCTAGTGTTAATTACTGTTATACAGTCACTTTGATTGATCAAATGCATTTGATTCATTGGACTTAAAATTAGTGGTAAGGATGAACTGTTTGGTTGCATAATTGGCTATTGCAAGATCAATTTGCGAATTACTATGTTCTGCATTCAATGTTAGTGCAAAACAAGTTTGTTTTGATATTTCAAACATGTTGAGCTAGTTTAATTCGAGTAATATCAGCCTTTGTGCAAATTAACCTTTGAAACCTCTAATTTTTAAGTTCATGTTTGTGAATACAAGTTGAAACTGCAGTGCTGAATTTGTTTGAATTAAATCATTTTATGAGGACTGGATTGTAGCAATAGCTAGGATATATGTTGCTAAAAGCAAAAAAAAAAACAAAATGAAAAAAAAAATTATATATTCAGTGTAAAGAGGCTTTTCAGACCTGTGCAATCCAATTAAAACCAGTTTCAAAACAGAGGTTTAGATTTTAAACAAATAAACTGGTTCCTTTGTGGCATTCCATTTCACAGTTTGAAAATTCAGTTCTGGAAGTTGCATGTGATTTCAGTTTCAACTTGTAGTGGTTTTTCTTGCTTTCTAAATCTACTCTAGATAATTTCTTAGGATCCTTTTGTTGTGCAGCTTGTTTACTATCCATTTTTCTTGCTTGTCTTTGGTTGATTAAATCTGGTTTTGTCAAGCACTTGTAAATCTGTTCAGCCGTTTTTTAATTGGAGCTTTTACTTGCTTTATGAATCTACTCTTGAGTCTATTACTCTGTTGTCTGTCATTGTCTATCACTCTACCTTAGCCTGACCATTTTTCCTGATTGAGAAATCTGATGCTATTTTGTATTTTTGGAAATTGAAAGAAAGGTAAATGTGAATGGTAGCATCTTAGGTGGAAGTGATCCACAAAATTCTCTGGCCTTGACTGAAATCTTTTTCAAAACCATCCTTTGAGTGTGATAAATTGCTTGGGAGAAACCTTGAGTGTCGTGAGTTTTGTAAGGTTGTATTAGCCTAATTCCTTGGCAAGTTCTTGAGAGAAAGACTGGTCTTTACTTAATTGTTCTGCTCATTGTTTTGTAATTGCTCATTGTGCAGGAAAAGAAATTGGAACAATCCATTGGAGAGCAGTTGTGATCTGTTTAAACTGCTTCTGCAATTATTTTGAATTCTAAATTGTTTGATGAATCACTGGTGTCCTAACTGTTTGCATGTGATTACTGATTGTTACATACTTTTCCTTGACACCTATTTAATTCTGTTAGCTATACCTGAGATCATTTGTGCATGAATTCATTGGTTTAAGTAGGCATGATGAATGTTGAGTATGACTTGATGAGACCATGGAAATCTGGTATATGCATTAGGAATTTCAGACAATGTGCTGATTATGAGCATTTCTAGAAGGACAACAACATTGATTTCAAAACTGTCAATTTCTGATTTGCCTCACCTTCATCTTTGTCCTTGATTTGCTCAGTATGGTCAACTGATCTCTGCATTAGTTTAGGATATTGTTTCTGACAGTTTTGTTCACTGTTTCTGTCTATTTTATTCACTGCTCATTTGCACTAGCTGGATTTGTTGCGAAATCACTATTATCATAACTGTTTTTTTTTTTTTGAAAGTGATTGTTGAATTCATGGTTGAATGAATTTGTTGAAACCTGTGTTGAGTCTCAATTAGAACTATCACTTTCTTCTTTGTGAAATTGTCAGTCCAATTGCATCAAGAAAAACAGATTCCTTGAATTGGTTAAAAGTAGATTTCAGTCTGGTTCAAAGTGTTTGATTGCATACCTCTGCATGCCACTTAGCTAGTTGTACGTGAACTGGTTTGTGCATAAGTTGATTTGTTTGGAGTACTAGAGCTTGTGAGTCAATTCGATCCTCAATTTCTCTGCATTGTATCAGTTTCTAAAAATTGTTTCTGCACTTAAATCTAAGCCTGTTTGTGGCTACCTATTAATTTCAATCTGTCAATGCTATCATTTGATGTATCTGCTGTTTTTGGGATTAGTTGTGCAGGTCCAATTTAATTGGTGTCATATAGACAGTGCAACAGTTTACAAGAATGCAGTGTAGGATGTTTACAAGTAAAGAATGGAACTGCTGATATAGTTGGAGTTTGCCAAGATCATCAAGTGAACACGTGAAGAAGTCAATCTGAATTCTATTCCTGGGAGATGCATTTCTTTATGGATAGAAGAAGTCAATCTGAATTCTATTCTCGTGACTGTGAATCATATATCATGAATCTTTACATTTCTAGGTTTGAAAAACATGCAAGAGAGTGGTGGGATGAAAGAGCATATCATGTTAGGATAGGTAGAACATCTCCCATTCATAATTGGAAAGAATTGAAAGCTTGTTTGAGAAGAAAGTTTGTCTCTCCAAATATTCAAAGTAACTTAGAACATATGAGAGAGTTTATTAGAGAAGGCAAGTCATTCATGAAAAAATTAGTGGATTCAGTCGTAGGGAAACATAGTTTAGAGAAAAACTCATGAAGTTCTTGAATGAGGGAAGTAAAAGGAGATTTGAAAGAGAACATAGGCAATTACAAGAAAGAATAGAGAGACAAGAGAGAAGAAAAGAGCAAAAAGAAGAAGAAGAAAGACAAATACAAAAAGAGAGAAAGATAGAACAAGAAAGAAAAGAAGAGGAAGAAAGAGTGAGAAGAGAACTAGTGAGAAGAGAAGAGGAAGAAAGAGAGAAAAAAGAAGAGGAAGAAAGAAAGAGACAAGCACAAGAGAGAAGAGAAGAAAAGAAAATAAGAGAGGAAGAAAGAAAGGAAGAGAAAGAGAAGGAAGAACTTGAAAAGAAAGACATGGAAGAAAAGAAGAAAGAACAATGAAGGACAACATCCCTTCTTCCAATAGAACACAAATTTTTAAGGGGAGGTTTTCTATCCTTTGACTTTTCTCCATTTGTTATTGAATGTTCTAATTCTATCTTTTCTTTCCAAAGAATTGCCATTAAACCTTTTTCAAAGTTACAATCTTTATCACATGGCAATCAAAAACTTGAGTTAGAGATATCTTCCAAGTTATCATTAACTCAAGTCAAAAATAAATTTTCAAATGAAGTAGGGTTTTCTTATACTCATAAACATGAAAATTTCAAAATTAGGAAACCTTCTTTTAGACATATTCTCTTTTATTTCTTATTGGGTCAAATAAAACTAAATAGAGATATGTTTGATGCTTATTACAGATTAATATTTGATCTACGAGGAACTTCTATGGAGTTTAAAAAAATAAGTCCTCAGGCGAACCATCAGATTTGAGGACAAATCCTTTCCAAGGGGGAGGGGATGATACGCAGGGCCAAGCCCAATTTCTTTAGTTTAGTATTTCTTTGATGTATTTTGTATTGTGTTAGGCATGTAGGACCTCTAGTCCTATAAATAGTCATGCCTACCTTATTGTACTTCACTTTTGNTTTAGTATTTCTTTGATGTATTTTGTATTGTGTTAGGCATGTAGGACCTCTAGTCCTATAAATAGTCATGCCTACCTTATTGTACTTCACTTTTGAGATAATTGAATTGTTTACTGTTGAGAATTACTCCAAAGCAATTCTACCTTGAAAGTCAAGGCTAGAGAATCCCAAAGGATCTCCTCTAGCCACCTTCCATCTCACACTTACCATTCTCTCACTTTTCCACATCAGACTCCTCTCTCATCACATTCCATCACCATTGCTNCAATCTATCTCAGACGAGTGGCGTCAGCTACACTCATCCACGTGTCCACTTTCACCTAACCAACAGCGCATCACTTCTCATTCATTTGTTGCCTCTCTCGGATCAGAAACGTTATGTCATTTCCTCCATTCCTCTGACCAAAGCCTGTGTTAGGGTTTCCCGATCCAGCGCCTCTACTCCATTCCTCCTCACAGATCTGTCAGCTCTCCTTCGTAAGTGTCGTCTCTCTCACAGAAACACCATTGTCTTCATTTCCTCTGCCTGTATCACCGAACATGTTCATTCAGACTTAGGTTTTCTTCGTCATTTTCAATTTTACCTTCGATCTCACCGAACAAAAACCTTTCCATCCATAGATCTTTCATTTCTACCATTTAATCTGAGTTTTCCACCGATTAATCGGCCTATTTCACCGATTAAAGTCGCCTAAACCACCTGATCTAGATTCTCCATCGAACGACACTTCAAACTAGGTTTCGTTCGATCTCCTTCCATTCCAACACCAAAACCTAGGGTTTATAGAGTTTTGATCTTCTTCCGTTGCCACATCTCCTCCAATCAGGAGTTCAACTCCATTTCTCAGTTCTTCTCCGATCTGTCGTGACCGGGATCGTATCAATATGTTTAACAGTCAACTACGTTTTTCCGCTGCACTGAAATTTTTCATTACTTGCATTTCAAGGAAAGATCGAAAGCTTTGAACTTTCATACCAAGATTGGGAAAAGATTTTTGTTTTTGAACTAACACCAATTCACCCCCCTCTTGGTGTAAAATGAAGCCAACCTGTTTCCTAACACCTATTGTGACTATAGGGGATAGACTCATGGAGTCTTGTTCACTTTGAGGATTGTTCAAATGGTGTTGCAGATTGCAGGAGAGGGGACATCTTGTTACAAGTCCTTTTGTGTTATATTCCTATATTTTGGTTAGAGAGTTAGAGACGTTTTTTATGTTTTTGACGTGGAGGTCTTCTATAAAAGCCTTGTTGTAAAAACCTTGACCATCTTAGTGCATTTGCTTCCTGGGTTGGAAGTGTTGGAAAACGGGAATAAGCTTCTTTTTACACCAAGAGGAGGGGTGAATCGGTGGTTTATTAAAAACAAAGTCTTTTCACAATCTTGAAAACAAAGTATTAAACTTTTCAAACTTTCTTGAAATGCAAGTAATGAAAATTTGTATGCAGCGGAAAAACGTAGTTGACTGCGCTAGAAGTAAAGTCGACTGTAAAGTAAAAGTGTAGGGATAGATAAATCAAATTGTGGTTTTTATACTGGGTCAGCCAACAAGGAAGCAAATGCTCTATAATGGTTGCGATTTTTACAACAAAGAATTTATAGAACACCTCCACGTCAAAAATATAAATCTCTTCTCTAACCCTTAACCAAAATATAGCCAACAAAAACAGCAAGACTTGCAACAAGATGTCCCCTCTCCTGCAATCTGCCAATCACCACTTTAAACAATCCTCAAAGTGAACCAGACTCCATGAGTCTATCCCCTGTAATCACAATAGGTCCAATACAACAGTCCTCAAGGATGCCAAGCTAGAATCTTGATCAAACCATAAACACCTTCATTGTGCAGAATATGATCAAGCAATGTGTGCGCAGTCAATCTCCCTTTGAATCTCTTTCAAGAAAGATCACCACCATCTTCTTGGAGAATTCTTGGAGTTCTAAAAACCAGAGATATCAATCTGAAATAGAAACGAAATTGTTAGATCATCAAAAGTCTCTGAACAGATTCGTGTTCAGTATATTTATAGTTTTCTATTTAATAGACAGTCTCTTAGTCGAATATTGTTAAGCCCTTGGCAAGTGTACCAGATCGTTATCAAGTAATATAAAACGGGAAAGCTCGAGTATCGTTTTCCCACAGGACTCTTAGGCCTTAACTTTCATGTAAGTTGATCGCGTAAGACTTGAGAATAAATTGATTTTAATTGTTTTAATGCAAGATGAAAATAAATATGCAAAATGCAAATGAATCAATTGGCAAGGAAAGATATGGATGAATGGAGTTGTTTGGGTTTACAATTTCATCTTATCCACCCTCTTATATCTACTTTTCTTATTTAATTTGCTTTATTATCATATTGTCATGCAAACTTTCTTAGTCTATCCTAAACCTAATTCCTTGCCGAAAAGAGCCTATTACTAATTACTGGCTTACTATCTCTAGTCTCCCCTAGTAACTAGCAATGCATTATAAACAGAAGAAAAATACAATTCATTGTCCTACCCCTATCTCTAGGGGGTATTTGCTTAATCAAGGAATATCCTACCAGTCATGACATTACCGTACATTCTGTATCGACAAAGACAAACATCATTTACCGAATGAGTTAAACGATAAAAGCATTAAGTACAGATAAGAAACCCAACAATTGATAATATAAGCATTTGCAAGCATATAAAGAAAATAAGAATTTTTATATAAGAGAGTTTCAAAAGATTACATTGTTGCCCAACAAAAAAGGGTTTAGTTCACCATAGACATGGTGAAACTAGATGGAATTAAATGAAAGAATTGAAGAATAAACCCTAAATTTGGTAGATTGGAACCTAAACATCCAAGGAACCGCCTCCAAGGAGTGTAGAACAACTTTGGACGTCTTTTCCTGCCAAAGGATTACATTGTGAATCGCACTGGGCTATTTATAGCGCAAAAAAGTAACATAAATTAAGCCCAAACCCATCTGATGGACGCTTAGCGCCTAATTTGACCACTCAGCGGTTTGCCTCTAATCGCAAAACCGCTCAGTGGTCCAATATGCCACTCAACGGTGGCCCTCTAATCGCAGAGGATGCTCAACGGTGGCACTCAGCGAGAAGTAGTGGCTAACAAGAAAAATTGGTTTTTCTGGAGCACAAAATCCTTGAGTCAAGAGAAATAATTTAACATTCATAATTCAAGCATAAACTCTCTCTTTTTAACCAATCTCACTCATTCCCAACTCCTTCCCTTTCCTTTTACTTTTACATTGCACTGATCTTTCATGCTTTTTCTTTTCTTCTTTTACTTTCTTTTCTCATGCATTTCTCTTTTTCAACACTTGAGCTCAATGTTTTTCTCTTTTGCCTTTCAACTTTCCCCAAATAACCCCAAACTTGAACCTTTTCAATACAAACAATTATTCTCAACCCAACTCAAGGTAAATAATTTCAAAAGCAAGGGTTTTCATCCTGTTTAAGGCTAAGGTTCAAAAAGGGTATAACATTTTAATCACTTTGGGTGAAAATTTGGCTAAGTAAAGGCTTCCAAAAATGGCCTTGATCATATGACTCAGGCAATATCATTCACACATCATGCTTTCTCACACATCTTTCATACACCCTGTTTAACATCATAACCACAATCATAAATTATCACACATATGTTCACAAAGCTAGTGAACCATTCACCTAGTTATCAACATGCACACAATCTCAATCATAAACCACATTCAATCATCATTAAATAACTCATCATGCAATATCATCATATCAAACCATAATCAGAATCAGTATACAAGCCAAGCATAGACACATAAAAAGAAGTTCAACCTATTCTACAAATCCAAAGTACAAAAGAAAAAGAAAAATCCCTGTCTAAACAATGGTATCTATCAGTAGATGCCCTCTCAGTCCATGTCCTCATCTGAGTCATCCTCATCACCAGCCTCTGCATCCTTAAAATCATCCTCCTGGTCATCCTCATCTCCGCCTAGTGCTCCAGCTACTCCAGACCTACTCCCCTATGCTTGCTCTTGAGGCCAAGCCATCGCACTACGGAACTCGTCCATAGTCCACCTGTGCACCGGTAGTGTGTCGTACAACCTTACTATCATCTCTGCAGTAACTATCTACCCCCTACGAAGAGACTCCATCCTAGCCTCCATCATGGACATATACAAGTCCCTCATCTGGAATGGCTCAGCGTGCTGTGCAGGTGGATCTGTAGGTGCATCCATGATACACCCAGCCTAGGTGCATAGCTTCAGATCCGTGAGATTGGAGACTTGGAAGAGCAAAGTTGCAGCCAAAACTGAATGAAACAGTACCGATAGCAGTTGTTCCAGTTGCAGATCTGAGATTAGCAGTAGAGGAGGTTTCTTTGACGGTAGTGTTGGTAATGGCAGCGGAGGAAGGTGATATGCAGAGGTTAATTGGAGTGAAGAATAGGCTTAGAGTAATGGTTACAACTCAGAAGGCCTTCCACGCAAGGAAGGAAGTTGCAAGGGAGAAAGCAAGCCATGGAGAGACTTTCGGAAACAAGAAATGGCTAAACATTTCAACAGAATTTTTGTATATTATCCAAAAGTGTATTACAATGGCGCCCTTAGAGGTTTTATAGGATAACCTCTCGGCAATGCAAGGAAAAAATGTGACTCCAAGCAATGTGGATTTAATCCAACGTGTACAACCATGTGCTACATGTGATGCCCTTCTAGAAGGCTTATTCTAGCATGTGAAAAATACAATCTATGCTAAGTTGCACGTGATACATGTGTATTCCTTATGCAAACTCCTAAGTCGTGTCACTCATGTGGAAATGATGTGCTTCTAGCCCTTTCCTTCTTTGGACCATCTTGGCTCTTGATCCTGATCTCCTGACTTCCATTCAAGACATGTAAAAAATATCTGACCTTCTGGTGCTGGCTTGTTAAGTTTCTACTGTAGTTGCCGAGCCATCTGTCGTGTTATAGGACTTGGATGCAGCCTGCTAGGACCCCGCGTATCAATACACCAGCTGGGTTGCTGCTGTCCTAGGACGTCTCCTAAAAACTTCTTCTGCTGGCTCATTGTTAAGTCCCTGGCAAGTGTACCAGATCATTATCAAGTAATATAAATTCGGTATGTCCAAGTATCATTTCCCAAAGGACTCTTAGGCCTTAACTTTCATGTAACCTAATCGCGTAAGACTTGAGAAGAAATTGATTTTAAGTTTTTAAATGCAAAAACAAAATTAAACATGCAAAATGCAGTGAATCAATGGTTGAGGAAAAACTATGGATGAATCGTGTTGTTGGGGTTTACAATTTCATCTTATCTACCCTCATATATCTACTCTTCTTATTTAATTCGCTTATTTATCATATTGCCATGCAAACTTTCTTAGTCTACCCTAAACCTAATTCCTTGCCGAAAAGAGCCTACTACTAATTACCTGTTTGCTATCCCTAGCCTCCCCTAGTAATTAATAATGCATAATGGAAAGAAGCAAAATACAATTGATCGTCCTACCCCTATCCCTAGGCGGTATTAGCATAATCAAGGAATTCCCCCCAGTTCATAACATTACTATATGTTCCCGTCTCAATAAAGACAAACAATATTTACCGAATGAGTTAAACGATAAAAGCATTAAACACAGGTAAGGAACCCAACAACTGATAAATCAAGCATATGCAAGCATATGAATTACATAAGAATTTGGATATATGAGAGTTTCAAAAGATTACATTGTTCCCCAACAACAAAGGGTTTAGTTCACCATTATCATGATGAAACTAGATGAAATAGAATGGAAGAATGAAAAAATAAACCCTAGATTGAGTAGTTTGAAGCCTAAGCATCCAAAGAACGACCTCCAAGGTGTGTAGAGTTGTTGTGGACGTTTCCCTCTGCCAAAGATTGAGGTTTCAAGTCGTACTAGGGCTATTTATAACACAAAAAAATAATAGAATTTAAGCCCAAGCCCAGCAGACAACCGCTCAGTGCCTAATTTAACCGCTCCGCAGTTTGCCTCTAATCGTTCAACCGCTCAGCGCCCTATTGGACCGCTCAGCGGTTTGTCTCTAATCGCAATGGGCGCTCAGCGGTCTGTTCTAGCGCTCAGCGGTTCCTTTGGCTCTTCTTTTCATCCTTTTTCTTCATCTTTCACGAGCACAAGTCCTCCTTACTTTACTTCCATCTTCAAATGACCTCAAAACCCTGCAAAACAATGTAAAACCAAGCATAATACTTCTAAAACCAACTTTTGACTCTCAATGAGTCAACTAATTGTTTTACTTTATTTTAAGCGCATTCTAAGCCATAAAGGATGTGTTTTAATATCAAATTTAAGTATGAAAATAACGGTTTTTAGACCGTTATCACAACCCCAAACTTAGAACTTTGCTTGTCCTCAAGCAAACAAGACAACACTTGGCTTTCCACTTCTTCTTCAAAAAGTTCAATACTTTCAAAAATCCTTTTCCTCACAACAAGTTATTTATTCAATTTGGTTCTTCAGTGGAATCCTATCAAGATGCATGCATGCTTTCAATCCAATGCAGTTCACATAAGCACATATTTCCCAACAGATGTTTCATTTATGAATGATCAGTCTACTAAACATAGATGTAAACATGGATTTCAATCATTCTCACAAAGCAAGTGTTTCACTCAATCTTTCAAGTGTTTAGAAGGTCACTCCACTCTTCTATTGTTCACATGTCACATAAAACAACATTGTCATTCATCTAAAACAATCAAAATCTTCACATGCAAATGTCATCACAAGGACTTTTCCAAGGTTTCAAATGAGGCTAGGCTATCAAGAAAATTGGTTTTTCCGGAATACAAAATCCTTGAGTTAAGATAGTTATTTTAACATTAAAAGTTCAAGAACAACTCTCTTTTTTTCACCAATCTCACTCATTACCAACTTCTTCCCTTTTCCTTTATTTTTACATTGAGCTCATTCTTCATGTTTTTTTTTTCCTTTTTTTTTTCTCTTTCTTTTTCTCATGCATTTTTCTTTTTCAACACTTGAGCTCAATGCTACTCTTTTGCCATTCAACTTTCCCCATACAACCCCAAACTTGAACCTTTTCAACATATGCAATTAATCTTAACCTAACTCAAGGTCAACAATTTCAAATCAAGGGTTTTCATCCTGTTTAAGGCTAAGGTTCAAAAAAGGGTATAATATTTTAATAACCTTGGGTAAAACTTTGGCTAAGTAAGGGTTTCCAAACATGGCCTTAATCATATGACATCAACAAGCAATTCAATCAATTATCAAGATTCAGGCAATATCATTCATGATTTCCTGTGAACAATACATACATCAAGAAAAACCCTGGAGCTCAATACCTCACACAACATGCTTTCTCACACATTATTCAAGCATCCTGCTTAGTATCACAATCACAATCATAAACCACTATACATTTGTTCACATAGCTAGTGAACCATTTACCTGGATATCAACATGCACACAGTTTCAATCATCAACCACATTCAATCATCAACCACATTCAATCATCTTTAAATAACTCATTATGCAATATAAAATCAAACCATCATCAGAAGCAATGTACAGGTCAAGCATAGACACAATAAAATTCACCTTATTCTACTAATTCAAAGTACAAAAGAAAAAGAAAAACCTGGGTTGCCTCCCAATAGCGCTTGTTTAATGTCACGAGCCTGACCCAAACCTGCCTAGCACTCATCAGTAAGTGTCTCTCTTTCCAACACCCTTCAGTAGGTGTGCCTACCTATATCCTTCAGTAGATGCTACCAAAAAAATGTTTAAAATTCCAAAAAAAATTACATGTCCAAAATCCAATAACCTAAAACTAAAAATGTTTTACAAAGGGTAGGATTAAATCAAATATCTTCAAGTCTTTCCATCCCAGTTGGGGTCTTCATCTACCCAACTCATGAGTTGCCTTCTATCCACTATTTTGACAACTTTGGTATATAGTCTTATAATCTCCACCACGCCATCTTCTTTGATTTTGTTAACAATCCACTTCCTATTTTTGAATTTCACATATGAACCATGTTGAAAGGATGTATCAATTGTTAGTGTTGGTACCTGTTGTGTTATCCTCATCATCTGATGCAGCTTCCCTTCTATATCTGGCTCTCTTTCTTCTTCTAATTATGTCTTCTTTAAAGCCACCATATATTAACTCCTGGTCATGGTCTCTTAAATTCATGCTCCCATCATGGATACGTATCATCATTTTAGAAGTCCTCATAAAAGGCCTTCCCAAAATTAATGGAATTCTTCCCTCATTCTCCATATCCACAACTACAAAATCAACCAAGAACTCCAACTGCTCAATACGAACAATTGCATCCTCCACCTTGCCAGCTGGCTTCTTAATAGAACCGTCTGCAACCGTTAGAGAAATATCTAATGGTTTTAATACTAGCCCTTTAATTTTCTTCAAATAACTCAAGGGCATCATATTAATGCTAGATCCAGAGTCTATCATAGCTCTTCCTATATCCACATCATTTATCACACATGGAAGAGTCACCCATCCTGGATCCTTCATTTTAGGTGGATGGTGTTTCTTTCTTGGTTGTGCAACCACTTCCTGTTCTTCCTCATCTGTATCTAGATCTATCACGTATCCAAGATAGCACTTAATTTTCTCAGAGTAAACAGGAATTTGAGGATGATTTTCATTTAAAGGAACAATAGTCACCTAATTAAATATTTCTCTAATTTGCCCATCATGACCATCTCTTCTTCTCTCAGTTTTTTTGAACCCTTCTTCTCTCTCTTCACCAATCTCATCACTCTCACTCATCTCTTCATCTTCTTCCTTACTACTTTCTAGCTCAATAACTTCCTCCTCGAGTTTTCTTTTCTCCCCTGTTACAACAACATGACACTCCTCCTTAGGATTAACATCAGTATTAACCCTGAGCTGATTCTTTTCTATGGTTTCAACCCTTTTTGACAGTTGACCAAGTTGCATCTCCAAAGAACTGAAGCTAGCTTGGTTACTTGCATGTTAAGACTCATAAACTTTCATGAATTTATCAAATCTATCAGCAAAGTCTATAACAGTCTTTGTCAAGTGATTTACTTGCTACCACAAAGGTAAAGGTTGTTGCGGTTGGAAGCCTCCTGTTTGTCCAGATGGGTTATTTTGTGGTTGTCCAATACTAGGATGGTTCTTCCAACCTTGACTAGAATTGCCTTGGTTGAAGTTCCCCTACTGATAACAGTCTATTCATACTTAAAATTGACAGTAAAACACATTCTTTATGGCTTAGAATGAGCTTTAAATCAAGTAAAACACTTAGTTGTCTCTTGTGAGAGTCAAAAGTTGGTTTTAGAGATATTATGCTTGTTTTACATTTTTTTGTAGGGTTTTTAGATTTGATTAAAGATGGAAGTGAAGTAAGGTGGACTTAGACCCATGAAAGAATAAGAAAAATGATGAAAAGAAGGGTCAAGCAAGCCGCTGAGCACCAGAATGGTCCGCTGAGCGCTCAGAGCGATTAGAGGGAAACCGCTCAGAGGCAAAACTGATCGTTGAGCGGTCAAAGCGACAAGAGGCAAACCATTGAGCGGTGAATTTAGGCCCCTGAGCGGTTGTCTACTTTTTTAGCTAAATTCTGAAAATCTTTCTGTTATCTTTCTATTATCTTTTTGGGCTTATATATAGTCTCAGTAGAAATTAGAAGGGGATTCTTTTGGCAGAGAGAAACGTCCAGAGCTATTCCACACACCTTGGAGGAGGTTCCTTAGATGCTTAGGCTCCAATCAACCAAGTTTAGGGTTATCTCTTCCATTCTTTCATCATATTTCATCTAGTTTCAACATGATTATGGTGAACTAAACCCTTTGTTGTTGAGGAACAATGTAATCTTTTGAAACTCTCGTATATTCAAAATTGTTATTTATTTCATATGCTTGTCATATACTTATTTATCAATTGTTGGGTTCTCATCTTTTCTTTAATGCTTTTATTGTTTAACTCATTCATTAAAAGTTTTTTGTCTTTATCGATATGGGGACGTACGATAATGTCATGAAATGGTGAGAAATTCCTTGATTATGCTAATATCGCCTACGGATAAGGGTAGGACGGTCAATTGTATTTGCTTCCGATCGCATTGCATTATTGGTTACTAGAGGAGGCTAGGGATAGCAAGCCGGTAATTAATAATAGGCTCTTTTCACCAAGGGATTGGGTTAATGGTAGACTAGAAAGTTTGCATGGCAATTGGATAAATAAGTGAAGTAAATAAGAATAGTAGATATATGAGAGTGGATAAGATGAAATTGTAAACCCAACAACACCATTCATCCATAGTTTCTTAAAACCAATTGAATCAACTGCATTTGCATGTTTATTTTTGTTCTTTGCATATAACCACCAAATTAATTCTTTTCTCAAGTCTTACGCGATTTGCTTACATGAAAAGTAAGGCCTAAGAGTCCTTTGGGAAGAACGATATTGGGTTTACCAATTATATTACTTGATAATGATCTGGTACACTTGCCAGGGGCTTAACACGTGCCTGTACTGAAACTAATTCCCCATGTAATTGGCTTCCTGCTGCATCTCCCCAGGCAAAGCACATTGACCATCGATATGGTCACCACCATAGAAATCACATAGCTGTTGCGCTTGGGAGACATTACGAATCTCCGAAGGAAGTTGTGAGAGGATCTTTGTCAAGTTGTCTAGCTTTTGGGTTAGAAGATGATTCTGAGCTAGCATAGCATCATCTACAAGTAAGTGCAAGACTCCTCTCTTTGTTGTAGGTGCGCCCCTTTCATTGACTATTTCCTGCTCATTAGCAGCCATACTCTCTATCAAGTCATAAGCTTCATCTTCAGTCTTCTACTTGATATCACCTCCAGCTGAGGCATCCACCATCATCTTAGACTGCATGTTCAGTCCAACTAGGTAATCAAGAACTAAGGTTATCTTGTCAAACCCGTGGAATGGTGTCTTCCTTAGTAGACCTTTGAATCTTTCCCATGCTTGACCTAAAGTCTCTTCCATGCCTTGCTTGAATGATGAGATCTCTAGTCTTCCCTGAGTAACTTTAGACTGTGGGAAATATTTGTTGACAAACTATGTAGCCACAGTTTCCCATGTTGTAAACATCCCTTCAGGGAAGGAATTCAACAACGTCTTAGCGTTGCCCCCCAATGAGAATGGGAACAAGCGAAGCTTTACTCTCTCGTTTGATACACTTGCCATCTTCACTGTGTTACAGATTTCACTAAACATTGTCAAATGGTCATATGGGTTCTCATTTGGCAATCCGTGAAACTGGTTGCTTTGCACCAGATGTATAAGCGCTGGATTCATCACCATATTAGTCGTTTGATCCGTAGGCATGACTATGCTGTTAAAATGGAAAGGCCTAACACCATTAGACTAATCTGCAAAGAGTGCGCCTCGGAGGAGGTTGATTAGCCATCTCCTCTACTCTTCGCACTGATGAAAGTGATAGTAATCTGTCAGGAGAAGGAAACAAATCCCTAGATGGGCATCTAACTCTCCTTCTTCCCCTTGTCTAACTTAAGCCTTCAAGAAAAGGTTGCGTATTTTTCTTGCTCCTAGTAAGTCTAGTCTCCTGCTGCTTGCACAAGAAACACCACCCTAGTAGCACTTTTATATAAAAATAAAAATAAAAACAAAAACACAATAAATACAATCAAGTCAAATTTAATCAAGTTACCCTTCTAGATAAGTTACACCACGAGTCCCCGACAACGGCGCCAAAAACTTGTTAAGTCCCTAGCAAGTGTACCATATCGTTATCAAGTAATATAAACTGGGTAAGTCCAAGTATCGTTTCCCAAAGGACTCTTAGGCCTTAACTTTCATTTAACCTAATCGCTTAAGACTTGAGAAGAAATTGATTTTATGTTTTTAAATTGTTGACTCACTGGCAAGTGTACCAGATCGTGCAAGTAATATAATCGGTAAAGCCCGATATCGTTCTTCCCAAGAGGCTCGAAAGGTGTTTATCGTTCGTGTGAATCAAAATCGTAAGACTTGTAAAGAAAAAATTAATTGTTGTAGATGCAAAGACAGAAAATAAACATGCAATGTGTTGATTCGATTGATGAAAAAGGCTATGGATTAATGGAGTTGGGGGTTGACAATTTCATTTTATTATCTCCCTCTTATCTACTTCTCTTGTTTAATGTGCTTGATTATCTAATTGTTATGCAAACTTTCTTGGCCTACCCTTTGATGAGACGATATTTTATTGGTTTCACTTAGTTTATTGTGCTAGAATTAATCAGGGAATTGTGCTTAAATGTCCGGTATTTTCCCGTTTTTCCTAATTATGCTTAATTTGATCGGAAATTCTTATTTTATTTAATTTGAATTTTCTGAGCTAATTAATTGCATTTTAAATTGCAGGGAAAATTTTGGAGATATATTTTGGAGCATTGAGAGGAGACAAAATAATTCAAGACTCCCAATTTAGTCATTTTAAATTTAGTTACATTATAAATTTAATTGTTTAAATTTTTTAGACAAACTCTTTGCATTGTGGGCTAATTTTGGTAGAATAGCTTAAGCCCAATTATAAAAATAAACACATGGCACCTAGGGTTTGAGGGTGGACCCCACCCCAATTGGAGGACACATGATCCTATGAAAATAGGAGGCAGCCGTCATTTTTTCTTTTTTGAGAGTTTTAGGGGTTGGAACATTAGCTTGGCTGGTGGTGATTCAATTGGATAAAAGTGGAGCTGGCTGCTGGAACATTTTATTATTCACGGAGAAATGGGGCTGGTTCATTCACGCTGATGTGAGGTCCTTGCTAGGTGACACACGCTGATTTACTTCTTGGTGTTAATGGTGGCTTCATTTGGGGAAAACACGTGTTGATGGCTGCAATGATTTATTTTAAATAGAGAGCTTGTTATTTGATTTAGGATGATTTCCGTCTGCAGCCGCCACTCACTCTCGCTTTTTTTTATTATTCTTTTAAGAGTCCAGCTGCAACATCTTTTTATTGGGTTTGCTGTTAGCATTGTTAGAAGATGAGCTCTTGATTATTTTTTTTTACTTGCGCTGTTACATGAATGGTTGCACGGAACTTCAGCTAATGCTTTGTTAGATGCACTTCCTTATTTTTATATTGCATTCTAGTTGAATCACATCAAAGGGAAATGGACGTTGGAGTGCATCTCATGGCCAAGAAGGATTTTAGACCATTTCAATTTTTGATTTCTTTAGTTAATGCACATGATGTCACGTGAATGATAGATAAAAAAATACGTTGCTTATTTTCCTTAGTTTTAAATTAATTTGCATTGTAGGATTAGTTGTTTTTAATTTCTTTAATTTAGTTTTGTATTTAATTTAATTTAACTGTGTTTAGATAATTGTTTGTTCTAGTATTTGGTTTAGCATTTTCACTCTCTGGACTCGATTTTAAAAACATAACTGCAACCAGACCAGAGCTTCAAATGCTACGTTTTATATATCAAATGAAAGATAATTGAGTCTACTTTCTGGGAAAAAAAACCTCATCTCATTTAGAGCTTTGTAGAAAACGTTATGGTTAAAACATTGAGCAAAGGTCAGAGCTG
>NW_014542546.1:139193-144968 GCF_000741045.1 Vigna radiata var. radiata | reverse complement strand
TAAGACTCGAACCACTTTTGGTCCTTGAGAGACGACCTAGGGGTCATTCCCTAGCTATACTGCATTTCTCATATGCAATCAAATTTGTATGGGTCGCGACACCCATCACCCTTAACCCGATCCCTCGGCGAGAACAACCTATTACTAATTAACGGTTGGTAGTGCTTAATCAAGGAATTTCTCACCAGTTCATGACATTACTGTACGTTCCCGTATCAATAAAGACAAACAACAGTTATCGAATGAGTTAAACGACAAAAGCATTAAGCGTAGATGAGAACCCAACAATTGATAATCAAAGCATATGAAGAATCATATAAATAAACAAGAGTTTCAATAAAAGAGAGTTTCAAAATATTACATTGTTTTCCCCAACAATAAGAGGGTTTAGTTCACCATTGTCATGGTGAACCTAGATGAAAAATAATGGAAGAATGGAAAAGCAAACCCTAGATAAGATGAAAAGGAGCCTAAGCATCCAAGAGATCCTTTCCAGAGAGTGAAAATTAGGTCTGGCTGCCCTCTTCTGTCAAAAGAATGAGAATGAAATCGCAACAGGGCTATTTATACCTAAGGAGAGTCACAGAAAACAGGCCCAGGCCCAGCAGACAACCGCCCGACGGCACACTTATGCTGCCCGGCGGTTTGCCCCTAATCGCGCCACCGCCTGGCGGCAGGGGGCCACCGCCCGGCGGTTTGCCTCTAATCGCAAATCCGCCCAGTGCCCACGCCAAGTGCCTTCTCCTCGCCTTGGACCGCCCAACGGTGAATTTTTCCGCCAGGCGGTTTCTTGACTCTTCTTTTCTTCAATTTTCTTCCTTAATCTGCAGTCTAAGACCTTCATCTTCAATCCCAATCTTCACTTTCATCAAAATCACTACAAAACAATTCAAAACAAGCATAATATCGCTAAAAACAGCTTTTGAGTCTCGACTGACTCATTTATTGAGTTTTACTTGATTCTAAGCTCGTTCTAAGTCTTTAAGGGTGTAATTTGGTCTAAATTGACATGTGAAAATAACTGTTTTTCAACCGTTATCACAACCTCAAACTTAAAACTTTGTTTGTCCTCAAGCAAACAAAACAAAACAACAAACAAAGCAAAGCTTGGCTTTCTACTATTTCATTCAATAGTTCAACATTCCTAAAGGACATGACAAGAACTACTCAACTTCAGATTTTCAGTGGAGTCAAATCGAGATGCACGCATGCTTCCAATTCAGTTCAGTTCACAAGTTATTCAACAGATGTTACACATTATGAATGATTAATCTACTAAGCAAAGATGCAATAATGAAATTTAGTAATTCTCACAAGGCAAGTGTTTCACTCGATCACTCAAGTGTTTAAGGTAGCACTCCAACACTCTATCATTGACAAGTCACATGAAACAAAATTTCCATTCATCTAAAACAACCAAAATTCTTACATGCAAATGCCATAAAATGACTTTTTCAAGGCTTGTAATGAGGCTGGGCTAACAAGAAAATTGGTTTTTCTGGAATCCAAGTCCTTGAGTTAAGAGAGCTACCATATTATTCAAAATTTAAGTACCACTCTCTTCCTCACCAATCTCACTTATTCCCAACTTTTTCCCTTTTCTTTTTCATTGAGCTCATCTTCATGCTTTTTCTTCTTTTCTTTTCTTTTTCTCATGTATTTTTCTTTCACACATTTGAGATCAATGCTTTTCCATTGCCTTTCAATTTCCCCCATGCAACCCCAAACTTGAACCTTTTCATCACATACAATTAAGCTCATCCCAACTCAAGGTAAAGAATTTCAAGAAAAGGGTTCACATCTTGTTTAAGGCTAAGGTTCAAAAAGTGTATAACATTTTCAAACATCTTGGGTGAAAATTTGGCTAGAGAAGGGTTTTCAAAAATGGCCTTGATCATATGACATTCACACGCAATTCAATCAATAATCCAGATTAAGGCAATATCATTCATGCTTTCCTGTGAACAATACATACAACAATGAAAACTCTGAAGCTCAATACCTCACACAACATGCTTTCTCACACAATTTTCATTCATGCACCTTGCCTAGCATCATAACCACAATCATCAGTCATCACCCATCTGTTTCACAGAATATCAACACGCAAGGCACTCAATTATCGTCCACATTAAATCATCATCAAATAGGCTCATCATGCAATTTATTCAATCAAACATCTTCAAAAACAGTATTCAAGCAAAGAATAAACAATAAAAATAAAATGCAACCTATTCTAAAAATACAAAGTCATCAGAAAAATAAAATAACTCATGTCTATCAAATGGACATCCATCAGTAGATGCCCTCAATCAACCCATACTGTCATCTGAGCTCATGGCTCCCATCATCAGCATCCTCATCGACATTTGGCGCTTTAGTGCCAAACTCACTGTTCTCTGACTGCTCCTAAGGTCAGGCCATTGCTGCATGAAACTCATCCATGGTCCACCGATGTACTGGTGGATGATCATACAATCCAATTATCATCTCAACAGTTGTTGTCTGTCCCCTAAAAAGAGCCTCCATCCTAGACTTAACCAGAGACATATACATGTCTCGCATCTGAAATGGCTCAGCATGTTGTGTTGGTGCCTCATCTGGCACCTGTTCCTATGGTCCTGCAACTCTCCCGCGACGTCTCCTGGGTGCTCCTCCTGCCGCACCTGCCTCAGTGCAGAATTGATGGAAATAGGATGCATCAATAGTGTTCCTAGGTCTCTCATATGGTGGAACTATAGTGTCCACCCCAGCCCGGTGACATAGAAAAGTTGATAGCTCCATCTACGGGGCTATGGCAATGTTTCGTAAGCTGGTCAAAGAGTAACGTGGTGGCAGCGGATGAATGCTAGATAACTCTGTAGAACGGTGCAACAGTGATGGTTGATCATGGATTGATGAGATGCGTGTTGTGCTTTGGTGAATGGACTAACTCAGAAGGCCTTCAAGAATGGAAGGAAGTTAGGTGATAGAGATTTAGTAAAGCACGGGAGAGGACTTTCAGAGGAGAACTGGCTGATACATTCATCAGTTTTAATTCTCAAAATTCTAAAAGTGATTTACAAGCTTGGGCAATGAGATTTTGTAGCACAATCTCAAGGCCATGCACGTGATGTGATGAGATCCACAAAATACGGATCAAATGCCACCTCATCCACATGTGCAAAGTGTGAATGGCTTCTAGAAAGCCTTATGATTCACGTGGTCTAATAGCTATGCGCATAAGTGGAAATAGCTATGCTAATGCTACCCCTATGATACTATGCGCACCCCATCTTTATGTAGCCAATGACCAACTTA
The DNA here is from genome assembly GCF_000741045.1 of Vigna radiata var. radiata. Lineage (NCBI taxonomy): Eukaryota > Viridiplantae > Streptophyta > Magnoliopsida > Fabales > Fabaceae > Vigna > Vigna radiata. Next base: position 141,668 of record NW_014542546.1, on the reverse strand, counting down.
CCCTTCTCCATGCTTTGGCCACTTTATAACATCTTCTTGAAGCTTTTTGGCCCTTCCTCTTATGATAGGTCCTATGGTGCTAGACCCTCTTGTATCATCCCCTCCCTCTTGAGAAAGATTTGTCCTCAAATCTGGTGGGTCGTCTTTATGAGGACTTATTTTTGTTGGCTCCATATAAGTTCCTCCAGGATAAAATGTGAATCTGCAATAAGCATTAAACATATCATTGATTAATTTCAATTGACCCAACAAGATGCATGAAAAGGTATGTTTAGAAGAAGGCTTCCTAATGTTAGATTGTTCAAGCTTTATAATTTTATGAAGCCTTACTTCTTTTAAAAAATTATTTTTGTCTTGAGTTAGTGGGAACCAAAGAGGTAGCCATAACTCAAGTTGTGAATTGCCATGTGTTAAAAGTTCTAAATTTTGAAAATATGGTATGGCAATTTCTTTTGAAAAACAAATTAAAATGAGAAAATTCAAAGATAGATGGAGAAAAGTTAAAGGATGGAAAACCTCCCCTTAATAGTCTTGGTTCTATGAAGAGTGTATGAGGAGGTGGTGCTTGCTCTTTTCCTAGTTCTTGCTCTTCTTTTTGTCTTATTGGCTCTTCTTCCTTTCTCTCTTGCTCTCTTTTCTCTCTTCTTTGCTCTTCTTTTTTTCTCTCTTGTTCTCTTCTCTCTTGCTTTATTCTCTCTTGTTCTCTTCTCTCTTTCTTCCTTTTCTTTTCTCTCTTTTTCTCTTCTTTCTCTTGATTCTTGCTCTTGTTTTTCTCTTTTTAATCCCTAATCTCTATATTTGCTTGTCTCTTCCCATAACCTCTTAAGATTTTCTAAAAACTCACTTTCCCTACGAGAGAACCCACTTAGATTGTTAATGAATGATTGGCCTTCTCTAATAAGCTCTCTCATAAGTTCTAAGTTACTTTGAATATTGGGAGGCACAAACTCTCTTCTCAAACAAGCTTTCAAATCCTTTCCAAGAGGGAGGGGATGATACACGGGCCCAAGTCCACCAAATAAAGAATAGCCCCAAGAGCATGGTGAAGGGTAAAATGGACAATTCTACATAAAGAGGGGTGTGTCTATCATAAAAGGGGGTGGCATTAGTGTTTACTTTTCCATAGGCACCTAGCATATTTTATATGTGTTTAATAAAGTCTTCTAGAAGCCACACACACTTAGCACATGGCTAATTAGTTGGAATGAGATCTGAAACGTGTGGCCTTGAGATTGGTCTATAAAATCTCATAGGCTAAGCTTGTAAATCACTTTTGGATGATAAATGAGAAATTCTGCTAAAACTAATTTTTCAGCCAGTTTCTCTACACCGGAAGTCACACTCGTGCTTCTTTTTCCATCACTGCAACTTCCTTCCTTGGGTGGAAGGCCAGCTGAGTTGTAATCACCTCACCTAAAGCACTTCTTCCATTTCAAACAGCCACTGCATAACACCTTCTCCGTTGCTCGTTTCCATTACTTCCGCTGCCAGAAATTCCTTTCTCTTCCAATGAATCCGCTCATTACTCTGTGCTGCATCTAACACCTGGACCGAAGCTATCATTTGGTATTCAGAGCAAGGTTCAAGCTACTGCCGTGAGCTAAGTGTCTTTTTATTCAGATCTATACTGTCATGTATTTCCTACACTGTCTTGTATTAGATGTTACTGTTTCATTGAGTTTTGGTTTGATTCTTCTATTTGAGTGAATGTTTGTGTTGTTCACTATTTCTTTAGAAGTTTATCCATCATTTTAATCGGTTTATATTTCTGATTTGAGTCTTTATTTTTGAAATCCTGATTCTGTCTTGTTAAAGTCATGTCAATATTTTCCAATTTTGTCTAAAAATTCCATGTTTAACCAAGAATGGATAAATCTGCATAGTTGATTGGAGTAATTCAATAAGAAGCCTAGTGCATCTTGAAGCTCCTCAGCAAAGCAGTACCAAAGGTTAACATAGTTTAACTAATTCAGAGTTGAATTCTGGTTTGCATCTGGAATAAATTGTATACGCACCAGTCTTTGATCTGTTTTGTGCTTTTACTGTCATAATTGTGTGCGGATGATTGTTGGATATGATGCAATGAGACCAAATGCATACCACCAATTATGTCTAAGACATTCCAGTGGAAAGCATTATCAAGCAGATTCCAAATTCTGCACATAGCAGTTTGAACCGTACTGCAGTGCTTTGTTGAGAGTAGTTTGCAATTTTTTTTAACCGGTCCAGCTTTAGTAATCATTTATGATCTCCTTCATAATTCTATAGAGTTCTTTTTTGTTCAGTTTAGTTGCTGCCTAGAAACATTATATTGTGTTTCATATCAATTTGAGCATTAGATATGCACTCCCATGTGTGTCTGGATCGTTTCTTTTATTGAATTGAGCAACTGGTAGGGTCCAAATTTGAATTGGACAGTGGCAGTCTCTACTAGCCATTTCAATTTGATATATTTGCTAAACCAGACTTGCTCTA
>NW_014542546.1:134979-136997 GCF_000741045.1 Vigna radiata var. radiata | reverse complement strand
AGAGCAAGCACCACCTCCTCCTACACTCTTCATAGAACCAAGACTATTAAGGGGAGGTTTTCCATCCTTTAACTTTTCTCCATCTATCTTTGAATTTTCTCATTTTAATTTGTTTTTCAAAGAAATTGCCATACCATATTTTCAAAATTTAGAACTTTTAACACATGGCAATTCACAATCTACGGGGCTATGACAATGTTCCGTAAGCTGGTCAAAGAGTAACGTGGTGGCAGCGGATGAATGCTAGATAACTCTGTAGAACGGTGCAACAGTGATGGTTGATCATGGATTGATGAGATGTGTGTTGTGCTTTGGTGAATGGACTAACTCAGAACGCCTTCAAGAATGGAAGGAAGTTAGGTGATAGAGATTTAGTAAAGCACGGGAGAGGACTTTCAGAGGAGAACTGCCTGATACATTCATCAGTTTTAATTCTCAAAATTCTAAAAGTGATTTACAAGCTTGGGCAATGAGATTTTGTAGCACAATCTCAAGGCCATGCACGTGATGTGATGAGATCCACAAAATACGGATCAAATGCCACCTCATCCACATGTGCAAAGTGTGAATGGCTTCTAGAAAGCCTTATGATTCACGTGGTCTAATAGCTATATGCATAAGTGGAAATAGCTATGCTAATGCTACCCCTATGATACTATGCGCACCCCATCTTTATGTAGCCAATGACCAACTTACCCTTCTCCATGCTTTAGCCACTTTGTAACATCTTCTTGAAGCTTTTTGGCCCTTCCTCTTATGATAGGTCCTATGGTGCTAGACCCTCTTGTATCAAAAGTGATCAAAGATGGATGTCCCAAAGGCGTCCTGCTACTCGCTGTAGTAGCGCAGCTATGAATCTCGTCGGCGATGATTTTGCCACCATTCACATCCATCTGCCTTATCAAGCAGAAAATCAGAAGGACTGTGTGCATCGTGACATCAGAGATATGGGAGCAAGGCTGAATGTTGGCATGAGTGAATGTCATCCAGTATCGTGCCAAAGGTGTTAAATTCAGTCTCTTAATGTTGACCGGTGCTCCATTGGGGTTAGCCTGAAAATGCCTTCCAGGGAGGCACATCACCCTCTCAATTTCAGAAACATCACCTATCAACCCCACCTGTACTGCATACTGGCATTGCTCCCCTGGCGATTCTGTGCCCAAAAAACTGTTTATGGAGTCGGGGTTATACCCTATGACATGTCCCCTTACAAAACTCCTATACCTCCCTACTGCAACTCCACCTCTAGGTAAGGCATTGGTGTAGAATTCCTTCACCAACTCAATACTAGCTGGTGTCGGGTAGGTAGTCAGCCTCTCCCAATCTCTCCTCAAAATCTCTGCCCCAAATTCAGGAGCTAAGTCAGGGATGAAGGAGGCCTTCCTTTCCATCAACAATCTCCTCTCTTGCACAGTGGAATAATGGTCCCCATGTTGTTTAGAGAGGAATCTCTGAGAATCAAAGCCTTTCGGCCTTTCTGGCTCTTTCCTCTTGCTGCCGCCAGTACTTCTCCCCCTACACGATGCTGATGCCATTCCTGCATAGGATATAATTTCAAACAAAACACAAGAATTCATCATTTAGAGGTTAATACAATATTCAAAACTTTTTACACCATTCCATCTTAGAAGGTAAAACAGATTCCCCCACCTTACACTGCATCAAAATCAAGCATTCAGCCAAAAATGCAGCAGAGCGCCCGACGTCAAAAATGACTGCCCGGCAGTATGCCTCAGTATCAATACCGCCTGGCAGTGATAGATACCGCCCGGCGGTGCGATAGGGTCTTCTCAAAAATTTCTTTAAAACAACCCTAATCTTCACTCAAACACTAATTTCAACCATGCAGACACGATTCAAGCAACTTTAATCGGTCAAAACAGTTCCTAATTTAACAATCTATGCAAAGAAATCCAAAACCCTAGTTTGTCATGTTCCTAAGCATGTTCATCATCAATTTCCAAAATTAGAAACTAAAGAATGAAGTTGCATAACTTACTTGAGTGGAGATGTGAAAT
>NW_014542546.1:90555-132124 GCF_000741045.1 Vigna radiata var. radiata | reverse complement strand
TTCTTTTTCTTTTCTTTTTCCTTTCACTTTCCCCATTCAACCCCAAACTTGAACCTTTTCAATACATATAATTATTCTCAACCCTAACTCAAGGTAAATATATTCAATCAAGGGTTTTCATACTGTTTAAGGTCAAGGTTCAAAAAGGGTATATCATTTAAAATTCTTTGGGTGAAAATTTGGCTAAGGGCTTTCCAAATATGGCCTTGATCATATGACATACACATGCAATTCAATCAATTATCAAGATTAAGTCAATATCATTCATGATTCCCTACAAACAGTGCACACAAAAATAAAACTCTGAAGCTCAATACCTCACATAATCAGGCTTTCTCACTTCTCACATGAATCCTGCTTAGCATCAAAATCACAATCATGAATCACTTACTCATTTGTTCACATAACAAGTGAACCATCAACCTGGATATCAACATTCAAACATTCTCAATCATCATCCACAATCAATCATCAATCATAAACAACTCATCATGCAATAAATTGGAACCATTATTCGAATAATTGTACAAACCAAGCATAAACTCCAGCATAAATTTAACCTATACTACTAATTCAAAGTACAAAGAAAAAGAAAAAGAAAAATCCATGTCAATACTTGGCATCCATCAGTAGATGCCATCAACGAAGATCCTCATCTGAGTTATCATCATCCTCACCCTCCTCGGCATCCTCAAAATCTTCTTCATCATCTTGGTCATCACCCTGTCCTCCTAAAGTTCCAGCAGCTCCGGATCCACTACCATGTGCTTGTCCTCGAGGCCAAGAACATGGTACTCATCCATAGTCCATCTATGCACTTGTGGCTGATCATATAGTCCCATGATCATCTCGGCAGTGGCCTCCTGCCCTCTGTAAATGGATTTCATCCTTTCCTCCATCAGAGACATGTACATGTCTCTCATTTGGAAGGGCTCAGGCTACTCTGCTGATGCATCTGCAAGCTCATCCTCCTGTTGTGCTGTTGCCCTCCTAGGACGTCTCCTAGGGACTGCTCCAGCTAGTTCATCCCCTCTACAGTACTGACAAAAATAGGAGGCATTAATAGCACTCCTTGGCCTCTCGAACGGTGGAACTAAAGCGTCCACCCCTGCCTGCTGGCACAAATAGGTAATCAGGGATAGATGTCCTAGTGGCATCCTGTTGCTCACAATGTTGGCACAGCTCATAATCTCACTAGTGATAATCTTCCCAACGTTCACGTCCATCTGCCTCAACATACAGTAGATGACCAAAATCCGATGCAAAGTGATATCAGAAACATGAGAGTAAGGTTGGATGTTGGCATGTGTAAATGCCATCCTGTAACCCGCTCAATCTCTGAAAATGTCTCACAGGGATGCGCATAACCCGCTCAATCTCCTCATAATCCCTTTATGGTTAGAAGAAATCCCAAATTAGAAACACCAAACAATGAAATTGCATACTTACTTGAGTGAAGATTATGAATGCTTGCAGAAAAGTTACTTAATTGATGAATTATGTCCTCTCCAATGCAAGTTCCTCAACCCAAAAACCCCAAACTTTGACAAAGTAATGGTGAAAAATTGAATTTTTGGTGAGTGGGTGAATGAGATAGTGAGGAAATCTCTCTCAAATGCTTTTGAAAGTGAAAGAAGGGTGTTAGGGCTAGGGAGACCGCTCAAGCGAAATGCAAAGAAGAGTTTCAAAGTGTCAAATGTGAAAAATCGCTTAGCTTTTAAGCAAAACCAAACCCCTCAACGCCGCAACCGCTCAGCGGCAAAATGCACCGCTCAGCGGTTTGCGGGTGATTTCTCTTCTTCCTCTTTTTGCTTTCTTTTGAGTTTTCAACCTTCAATTTCTCAAATATATACCTTTCCCCTCTCAGATGCAATCATCAACATGTAATGCACTTAACACAGGATTAAAACAAAACAATCAACTGGATTGCCTTTCAGGTAGCGCTTGTTTAACGTCACGAGCCTGACCCAAACCTGTTTAGCACTCATCAGTAAGTGCTTCTCCTTCGAACACCCTTCAGTAGGTGTTCTTACCTTGTATCCTTCAGTAGATACATAAAAATTTTAGCATTCCTCAGTAGATGCTACCAAAAAAATGTTCAAAAATAAAATAAATGTACAAAATCAAATACCCTAAAACTACAAATGTTTATACAAAGTGGGATTTAAATCAAATCAATTCATTCCATCTCGGTTGGGATCTTCATCAACCCAACTCATCAGTTGCTTTCTATCCACCCTTTTTATGGCTTTTGTGAATGTTTTCCTAATGTCCAACTTGTCATCTTCTCTATTCTTAATAACAAGCTACTTCTTGTCCTTAAATCTCACTTGTGCTCCTATTGGAAGTGGTATGTATTCAATGTGGATAGTTCCTCCTCTGTCCACCTCCTCTTCTTCAGGTACCTGCAAAACATTACAACTATTAGAATTGGTACCTATTATGTTGTCCTTTAGTGCAGCTCCTCTTCTTGACTTCTTATGTCTGGCTTTCTTTTCAATCCTAGTGCTTTTCTCTTTAAATCCAGTATAAAAGAGTACTTTCTCTTTGTCTCTCATCATGATCTTTGCATCATGGATACTAATAGACATCTTGGATGTGGCCATGAAAGGTCTTCCAAGAATTACTGGAATTCTTTCTGTATTTTCCCTCCTCATGATGATAAAGTCAGCTAAGAATTCTAACTGCTCCACCTGAACAACTACATTTTCTACCATACCCAATGGTGTTTTAACTGAACCATCCACCATTGTCACTGTGAGATTAGATGGCTTTAATGTTAAGCTTCCAATTTTATTAAACAAATGCATGGGCATCATATTAATGCTAGATCCAGAATTTATCATTGCTTCTCCTATATCAACCGCATTAACCTTACATGCCAAATTCAAGCAACCTGGATCTTTTACTTTAAGCGGATAATTCCTTGGAGGTTGAATCTCAAACTCCTGCTCATCATCATCTTCATCTAAATTTATCATATCTCAAAGATAAAATTTCATTCTTGTAGGAATTTGTTGATAATTGAAGGCATAATTGTCATTTGATTATAAATTTCTCTTTTCGGTTCATTATGACTATCTAGTGCTTCCTCTTCTTCTTCTCCTACACTGCTATTGCTACTCTCAATGGCTTCACCTTCCTCCTTTTCATCACTGCTTCCAAACTCTTCAACTTCCTTGTCAACTCTTCCTTCCTCACATGTCACCACAACTTTGCACTCTTCTTTAGGGTTAACATCAGTATTAGCCCTAAACTGGTTCTTTTCAATGGTTTCTACTCTTTTTTACAGCTGTCCAATTTGCATCTCTAGTGTCCTAACAGTAGCTTGATCACTGGTGCGATTTGAATCATAGACTTTTATGAATTCGTCAAATCTTCTACTCATATTTTGGACAACCTTTGCCAAATGTGCCACATACTGCCACATAGTTAAAGGTTGTTGCTGCCTGAAGCTTTCTTGTTGCCCTGATGGGTTATTTTGTTGTTGACAATTACTTGGATGATTTTTCCAACCCTGGCTAGGATTGCCTTGACTAAAATTCCCTTGTCTAAACTGGTATTGGTTCCCCATATAGTTAGCTTCCTACTGCATCTCCTCATCTATAGCACATTGACCATTAATATGGTCTCCACCACAAAGATCACATAGTTGTTGTTCTTGAGAAACATTACGGAGCTCCTTTGGAAGTTATGAAAGGATCTTTGTCAATGTATCTAGGTTTTGGGTCAAAAGATGATTTTGAGCTAGCATTGCATCATTTGTAAGTGCAAGACTCCTCTCTGTTGTGTTGGTGCGCCCCTTTCACTATATGCTTCTTGACCATTAGTTGTCATTCTCTCTATCAAGTCATAGGCTCCATCCTCAGTCTTCTGTTTAATGTCACCTCCAGCTGAGGCATCCAACATCATCTTAGACTGCATATTCAGTCCACCAAGGTAGGTAAGAATAATGGTTGTCTTGTCAAATCCATGAACTGGTGTTTTCCTAAGTAGTCCTTTGAATCGCTCCCATGCTTGACTTAAAGATTCTTTCATGCCTTGTTTAAATGATGAGATCTCCAGCTTTCCTTGAGTAACTTTAGATTGTGAAAAATATTTATTGATAAATGTTCTAGCCACAACTTCCCAAGTTGTAAATGTTCCTTCATGAAAGGAATTGAGCCACGTCTTAGCATTACCCTCCAATGAGAAAGGAAACAAGTTAAGTCTTACTCTTTCATCTAATACACCTGCCAACTTCACTGTATTGCATATTTCACTGAACGTTGTCAAATGATCATAGGGATTCTAATTTGACAGGCCATGAAACTGTTTACTCTGCACCAGGTGTATAAGTGCTGGATTCATCACCATGTTGGTCGTTTGATCTGCAGGCATGACTATGCTGCTAAAATGAAAAGGGCCAACCGTATCTGATTAGTCTGCAAGAGTGCGTCTTGGAGGAGTTCTCTTAGCCATCTCCTTTGTTCTTCTATCTGGTGAAGGTGATAGTAATATGTCAGGTGAAGGAAACAAATCCCTAGATGGGCGTCTGACTCTCCTTCTCCCTCTTGTCTCACTTAAGCCTTTAAGAAGAGGTTGCGTATTTTTCTTGCTCCTAGTATGTCTCGTCCCCTGTTGCATGCACAAGAAACACAAACCCTAGTAGCACTTTTTTATATCTTATAAAATAATAAAAAAATAAAAAGATAAAAAGAAAAAAAAAATATATACAATCAAGTCAAACTTAATCAAGTTACACTACTAGATACGTTAAACCAAGAGTCCCCGGCAACGGCGCCAAAAACTTGTTAAGTCCCTAGCAAGTATACCAGATCGTTATCAAATAATATAAACGGGTAAGTCCGAGTATCGTTTTCCCAAAGGACTCTTAGGCCTTAACTTTCATGTAACCTAATCACGTAAGACTTAAGAAAAGAATAAATTTGGTGGTTGTAAGCAGAGAACAAAAATAAACATGCAATGCAATTGATTCAATTAGTTTTGAGAACTATGGATGAATGGTGTTGTTGGGGTTTACAATTTCATCTTATCCACTCTCATATATCTACTCTTTTTATTTAATTCACTTGTTTATCTAATTGCCATGCAAACTTTCTTAATTACCCTTAGCCCAATTCCTTGGTGAAAAAAGCCTCTTACTAATTATCGGCTTGCTATCCCTAGCCTCCCCTAGTAACTAATAATGCAATGCGTTATGAAGCAAATGCAATTGACCATCCTATCCCTATCCCTAGGCGATATTGGCATAATCAAGGAATTTCCCACCAGTTCATGACATTACCATACGTCCCCATATCGATAAAGACAAACATCATTTACTGAATGAGTTAAACAATAAAAGCATTGAGCAGAGAACCCAACAATTGATAAACAAGTATATGAAAAGCATATGAAATAAATAAGAATTTCAATATATATGAGAGTTTCAAAAGATTACATTGTTCCCCAACAACAAAGGGTTTAGTTCACCATAATCATGGTGAAACTAGATGAAAATAATGAAAGAATGAAAGAGATAACCCTAAACTTGGTTGAATAAAGCCTAAGCATCCAAGGAACCTCCTCCAAGGTGTGTAGAATAACTCTGGACGTTATCTCTGCCAAAAGAATCCCTATCTAATTCGCATTGGGGCTATATATAAGCCCAAAAAGATAATAGATAAATAACAGAAAGATTTACAGAATCTAGCTAAAAAACAGAAAACCGCCCAAGCGCCTAATTTGACTGCTCAACGGTTTGCCTCTGGCCGCTCAGTGGTCAGTTTTGCCGCTCTGACTATCATTCATAATGAAAAGAATGAACTTATTCCTACAAGGATAGTTACTGGTTGGCGAATGTGCATTGATTACAGGAGACTAAATACAGCTACCAGAAAAGATCATTTTCCCTTACCTTTCATGGATCAGATGCTAGAAAGATTTGCTGGAGAAGCTTATTATTGCTTCCTAGACGGTTACTCTAGATACAACCAAATTGTGGTAGACCCTGAAGATCAAGAGAAAACATCTTTTACGTGTCCTTTTGGTATATTTGTTTACAGGAAGATGCCATTTGGGTTATGTAATGCTCCGACCTTAATTCAGAGGTGTATGCAGGCAATTTTTGCTGATTTCATGGAGAAAAGCATAGAAGTCTTCATGGACGACTTTTCAGTTTTTGGGGATTCTTTTCAGAGATGTTTGATCAACTTGGATGTTGTCCTCAAACCGTGTGTTCAAACAAATCTTGTTATCAATTGGGAGAAAGGAAATTTTATGGTTACAGAAGATATTGTGTTGGGGCACAAAATTTCAGCCAGGGGGATTGAAGTGGACAAGGAAAAAGTAGAGGTTAATTGAAAAACTTCCACCACCAACGAATGTGAGAGGAATTCGAAGTTTCCTTGGTCATGCTGGGTTTTATCGAAGATTTATCAAAGATTTTTCAAATATTGCTAAGCCTTTGAGAAATTTGTTGGCTAAAGAGACACCATTTGTAATGAGTCCTGAATGTTTGCAAGCTTTTGATACTCTGAAGAAAAGGTTGATTTCTGCGCCAGTGATTGTAGCTCCGGACTGGAATAAAGAGTTTGAACTCATGTGTGATGCCAGTGACTATGTCATAGGTGTCGTGTTGGGTCAGAGAAGAGGAAAGGTATTTCATGCTATTTACTATGCTAGTAAAGTTTTGAATGACGCCCAACTGAATTATGCTACTACAGAAAAAGAGTTTTTGGCTATAGTTTATGCATTGGAGAAATTTAGATCTTATTTCATTGGATCTAAGGTGATTATTTACATGGATCATGCAGCTATAAAATACTTATTGACAAAACCAGATTCAAAACCACGACTGATTAGATGGGTGTTGTTGCTGCAAGAATTTGACATAGAGATTGGTGATAAAAAGGGAAGTGAAAATCTAATAGTTGATCATTTATCTCGGTTGGTCAATGATGAAGTAACAAGCAAGGAGAAAGAAATCTGGGAGTCGTTTTCAGACGAAACTCTTCTATATATTCAGCAAAGGCCTTGGTTCGCTGATTTTGCTAACTTTAAAGCTGCTGGTGTTATTCCTGAAGAATTGAATTGGCAACAGAAAAAGAAGTTTTTACATGATGCCAAACAATTTGTTTGGGATGATCCGTACTTGTTCAAGATAGGAGCAGATAATCTTTTAAGGAGATGTGTAACAAAGGAAGAAGCAGAAAAGATTTTGTGGCATTGTCATAACTCTCCTTACGCAGATCATTATAATGGCGAGCGCACAGCTGCAAAAGTTCTGCAAGCAGGATTTTATTGGCCAACTTTGTTTAAATATGCCCAATCATGCTCGGAGTTGTGACAAATGCCAAAGGACAGGGGCTATTTTAAGGAGGCATGAGATATCGCTGCGAGGAATTCTAGAGGTTGAAGTTTTTGACTGTTGGGGTATTGATTTTGTTGGACCCTTTCCTCCATCATTCAATAATGAGTATATTTTGGTAGTTGTTGATTATTTGAGTAAATGGGTTGAAGCTTTAGCATGCCCCAAGAATGATGCTAGTATTGTGATCAAATTCCTAAAAAGGCAAACCTTTTCTCGATTTGGAACTCCCAGGGTACTCATCAGTGATGGGGGATCTCACTTTTGTAATGCTCAACTAGCTAAGGTGCTTAAACATTATGGAGTAAAACATAAGGTGGCTGCACCTTATCATCCACAGACAAATGGGCAAGCTGAAGTTTCTAATCGGGAGATCAAAAGAAATCTGGAAAAGACTGTCACTTTCTCAAGAAAAGATTGGTCACAAAAACTAGATGATGCTCTCTGGGCATATAGAACCGCGCTGAAAACTTCTATGGGGTTATCACCTTTTCAGTTGGTTTATGGAAAAGCATGCCACTTGCCAGTTGAGATGGAGCATAAAGCTTTGTGAGCTTTGAAATTTTTAAACTTTGATCCGAATGAAACTCAAAGCAAACAAAGGAATCAGTTGCTTGAACTTGAAGAAATGTGATTGCATGTGTATGGTTCATCTAGGAGTTACAAAGACAAGGTGAAATTTTATCATGACAGGAAGTTGATCAAGAGAACTTTCCATCCAGGGGAGTTGGTGTTATTATTTAACTCCCGGCTAAAGCTATTTCCCGGGAAGTTGAAATCAAAATGGTCAGGCCCTTTTGTGGTAAAGCGTGTCTTCCAAAATGGAGCAGTGGAGTTAGAGCATTCAAATGAAGATAATCAATAGCAGAGCTGGATTGTGAATGGTCAGAGGCTCAAGCATTATTTGGAAGGAGATGTGGGAAATTTGCCTCAGAAATGATGTTGGTGGATCCATGAGGTTTGGGTCAGGCTCGTGACGTTAAATAAGCGCTACTAGGAGGCAACCTAGATTCTTTCTTTCACCTTTGCATTTAAATTCTTATAATAGGTTGAATTTTATTTCCAGTGTGTATGCTTGGCTTAAATACTTTTCTTAAAATGTTTGACTGAACAATTTGCATGATAAGTCTATTTAATGATGATTTGAAGTGGTTGATAATTGAGTTGGATTGCATTTTGATATTTAGGGGAACAGATGTGTGATGAATTATGATTGTGGTTATGATGCTAAGCAGGGTGTATGAATGAATGTTGTGTGAGAAAGCATGTTGTGTGAGGTCGGGCTCCAGAGTTTTCATTGTTGTATGTGTTGTTCACAGGAAAGCATGAATGATATTGCCTTAATCTTTATGATTGATTGAATTGCATGTGAATGTCATATGATTAAGGCCATTTTTGAAAACCCTTCTATAATCTAAATTTTTACCCAGAGTGCTTAAAATTTTATACCCTTTTTGAACCTTAGCCTTAAACAGGATGAGAACCCTTGATTTGAAATTCTTTACCTTGAGTTGGGTTGAGCTTAATTGTATGTGTGGAAAAGGTTCAAGTTTGGGGTTGTATGGGGGAAATTGAAAAGCAATTGTAAAGCATTGAGCTCAAATGTTGAAAAAGAAAAATGCATGAGAAAAAGAAAAGAAAAGAAGAAAGGCATGAAAGAGAGCTCAATGTAAAAGAAAAGGGAAGAAGTTGGGAAATAATTAAGATTGGTGAGGAAGGGAGTTGTGCTTAATTGTTGAATATTATGGTAGCTCTCTTAACTCAAGGACTTTGCATTCCAGAAAAACAATTTTTTCTTGTTAGCCCAGCCTCATTACAAGCTTTGAAAAAGTCCTTTTGATGGCATTTGCATGTGATGATTTTGATTATTTAAGATGAATGGCAATTTTATTTCATTTGACTTGTGAATGATAGAGAGTTGGAGTGTTACCTTAAACACTTGAGTGATTGAGTGAAACACTTGCATGGTGAGAATTGCTAAATTTCATGATTGCATCTTTGCTTAGTGGATTGGTCATTCATATTGTGTAACATATGTTGAGACATGTGTGAACTAAACTGAATTGAAAGCATGCATGCATCTTGATTTGATTTCATTGAAGATTTGAAGTTGAGTAGTTCTTGTCATGTACTTTAGGAGTGTTGAACCATTGGATGAAATAGTAGAAAGCCAAGCTTTGTTTTGTTTGTTATTTTGTTTTGTTTGCTTGAGGACAAACAAAGTTCTAAGTTTGGGGTTGTGATAACGGTTGAAAAACAGTTATTCTCAAATGTCATTTTAAACCAAATTACACCCTTTAAGACTTAGAATGAGCTTAGAATCAAGTAAAACACAATAAATGAGTCAGTTGAGAGTTAAAAGTTGTTTTTAGCGATATTAAAGGGTCCAGGAAGAAAACTGAAGAAAAGAAGAGTCCAGGAACCGCCCAGCGGCAAAATTCACCGCTGGGCAGCTAAAAGCGAGGAGAAGCGACAAAGGGCAAACCGTCGGGCGGTGGACATGCAATTAAGCTTTTCTACTCTACTCTAACATGCAATTCCTAATGAGATCAAACCTGAGGCTCATGATACCACATGATGGGGAAATGCATGCTTAAAGGGGAGTAAACTAATCACAATTAAGAATATAATTGAAAATTAAAACGGATATGGGAAAGAGAGAGGAAACTTATGACTTGTAGACACGCCACTTGAAGAAGGCTCCAAGTGTCGAGGAATTGGACCGCCACTTGACTTTGATACTATCTCTAAGGGGAATGCAAGATTGCAATTCAACTCAAAATTTCATTCAATTCAAAGGTAAGTACAAAGGAGACCCCCTAGGCTTCTTATATAGCTTTTGGAGTGAGTTTAGTGAAGAGTTTCAAGCAATGTGGGACTTGGAAGGCTCCAGCAGTTGTAGCACGTCCTCAAGGTGCTTGGAATCCCACATTGCTTAGTTCTCTCATTCCAAAAGGGTATATAAGCTACCTTGCTCTCCTAAAGTTCAAAAAATGAAAACTAATTATGCTACCTTGCGCTACAAGCTAAGACGCCTACTTCTTCTTCTTTTCTTTTAAGACCAAGCCGTGGAGAGTCTCACATAGCTTTTGCTTAAAGGAAAAGAAGGGTTTATAAGCATTTATTCTACACAAACTAGCAAGAAGAAATCAAAGAGGCAAATACAAGCCTTTGAAACCTATTGTACTTTTTGTACAAATGTGTAAAGAAGACAAGAAGTAAAATGATTTCCTTTAGCCATGCTTCTTGTCATCCTTTTATTCTCTTCATCTCTTGTCCTCTCTATGATCACATCACCTCCCAACCATCAAACATCTCCTTGTAACCTTTCCCTATTACAATTGTTCGATGTTATTGTGTCAAATTACTCTCTTGTTCACCGATCCCAATGATGTGTATCTATAAAAGAGGAATACACTAGGTCAAAAAAAGATAAATTGTGAGGAAGGAAAAAAGAGTGTGACTAATTAAATAAAAGTTAACTTTTTTTATCTAGAAAGAACTTTCTATGTCGATCAAAATTGTAACTAACATGATACACTTCATTAATATATACAAATATGTGACTATATAACTAATAAAAATTATAATTATTATAATATATTATGTCAGTTGAATTTAAAACTGATAAAATAAGTCTTCTTATATTTATAATTTTATCACAGTATAACATATTATAATAGATTTAAATATCCTTCTTCTACCAGTATTGCATATTGTAGTCATTAAATATCCTTTTTCTACCAGGTATTGCATATTGTAGTTTATAAAGTAAATATTTTTACTGAAATAAGATTTTATCGAATTTAGTAAGTTAGAATAATTAGAAGATTAATATCATGATTAGTATACTCTATTCTTAGATGAAACCTTACTTACCTAGAGACACATGAAAATGATATAAAAAGGAGTACTAAAATAAAAAATTTCATTCATTTCTTATAATATTAATTACATTTTTATATATATGGTTGATAAATGTCTTAAATATATCTTTCTAAACATTTTAAATTCATGAGATGTAAACATACACACGTAATTCAAAATTGAAGATCTCCAACTCTATGGAATAACACAGATATTACTAAAATATATTTAATTCTTTGGAACATTTTTCCATTAATTTTTCTTATTTAAAATATATTTTCAAAAGGTAGCGTTATTTTTATAAACCACTATGTTTTGTGTATATAAGTTCATACCATTTGGTTTAAGTCGTAACTTCTATTGTGTATGATTTAATTTGAAAGTATTGTTTTGAATGAAAATATACTGTAGAAGATATTAAATTATGCATGAATTTCTTTACCAATAATATTTTAGAAGGGAAAGAATATCGTTGATAAGAGAATAAATATTAGTTATTATTTTTATTTCCCATGTCACACACTCCTTTATCAATGCAATCTCGTGGGAGTTTTTCTGTGCTCCCACAGCACCTTTGTTTGTGTTGTTGTTGGCAGGGTTACTGTCTCTGCCTTCTTCCACCGCATCAGTAGTCTTCGTCCCATCATTCACACCCTTTCTCTCTCCATTCACAGTAAAAAAAAGGATGCAAATTTCCTCACCCCCTTCCAAAACTTGAAACTTTTGGAACTTTGCATTGATGGGGTTAAAGGGAATGCTCACCTAATCCAGTTTCTCAATTCTTTAACCCCAAGTTCCATTTTTTTTTTTATCTTATATCATTCTTTTATATGTGTACTCCCTACTTTCCAAATTTTGAGGCATTTCAGTTATTGTTGTTGTTGTTATTGGGCTGTTTTTTTTTTTTTTTTGGTCTCTTGTCGGTCGAAAAATGGCCACCTTGCAGATGTCCCATGTTGATTTGGAGCAAGGAAACCATCGCCGTTCGGTTGTTGGAAGTGATGCGAGCGTTGAAGGGAGCTTGTGCTTCTCTGATGCTGATGATGGTTCTTGCTACTCTCGTTTCTACTCAACAAATGGTGGTTCATATGATGATTACAGCTTTGATTGTGTTTCTGATCCTGAGGCTGGGGATTTTCCTCATTCTGGGAGAGCTTCTTCTGTTTCTGAGTGCTCTGTCGAGTTGGAAACTAGAACTGGGGTTCCTGAGATCAAAGTGCATTTGGCTAAAGTGGAGAAGGATTGTAGGATTTGTCACATGGGTTTGGTGAGTGATAGCCATGAGTCTGGTGTCCCCATAGAATTGGGTTGTTCCTGTAAGGATGATTTGGCTGCTGCTCACAAGCACTGTGCTGAGGCCTGGTTCAAGATTAAGGGAAATAGGTGAATGTGAAACTGAAACCCTACACTTTCCATGCTATTTTTGTTCCATGGATTTGATATGTATGCTAAATCTTGGGTTTCTATTTTAGAAAATTTGGATACCCTTTTGTTGATTCATGGCATTGATAACAGAAACATGCAAACATATGTTATGTATTGGTGCTGTTCGCTGTTTGAAAGCTTTGCAGTATCAATCACAGCTTTTTGTTTGCTTTGAAGGGTTTGATTTTAATGACTACAGACTTGGAAAGTAATTGAAGTGTATAACGTGGAATTTGTGTTGTGAAATTATTTAATTCAGACTGTAAGGCTGAGGAAGATGGTGGGGAAAGTATTTGGAAACATATTTTAGAAGGTGTAAAGAATTAAATTGCAGGGTGAGGGAAGGCTCCATTATTCGTCCGAGAAAGGGGAAAGATATAGAAGATAAAATTATTTAATGAAGATTATGGAAAAAGAAAGGCGTAAAGCATCAACTAGTCCAACTGATTCGCTGTCATGCCTACCCAAGCACAGTGGGATTCTTTGCTGCTTTGTCCCTTTTCTGAAATTTAGGAATCTATATATTACTCTTCTTTCTTATTATTTTTATCTCTTTCAAAGTGGAAATTTGACCCCCTCTGACTCCTGTTCATGGAATCAATTATCTTGTTAGATGCTACTTGCTTGCAGAAGTGCCACCTAGAATATTTTAATCTGCAAGTTACTGGTCCCATATAATCTGTTCATGTATGATGTATGATGTCAACTTTTAGATTGCCTAATAGTTTTGAATTGTGAGTACCATAAGCTACTGAATGTTGGTACAAATGTACAGATCCCTTGTTGCATTTGTTGAGGTAAAATAATTTCATACTTCATTTTCTGGTTGCAGAATCGCTTGCAGAAAATGGAACGGTTAAAATTTTTATTCAGTGGTAGGGTGCTAGTTTTTAATTTTAATGGCAGTCCCTATATGCTAAGTGAAAGTAAGGAAACTAGTTATTTGTGCTTTTATACTTGGTAGGGCATGTTTTGTTGATGGACAGTTAATCGTCCATGCTTCATTGTGAATTTAAAAGCAAAATTATAGCAACCAGTTATTGGGGAAGGATCTATTGTTATGATTGATTCAGACGCAAATCCATCCAAAAGCATTATTTCATGGCGACAGAATTTGAATCTTTTCAATTTTCGAATCATCTTTAACTGATGTATTGATGCTTTGATTGGTGGCAAATATTTATGATATATATTCTTTACCTTAGTTTTGATACTTTAAAAACGTGACATGGTTTGTCAAAGACATGTTTGAACTTATATAAAGGCAATTGGACGCTTGTATATAGAGATTTAAGTTGGACTAACTAGAGCTGGAAAAGTATGAAATTATTCATTATTCTGATTGGTTGACTCTTCTGCTGTGACACCTTAGTATAAACAGTAAGGTTGGTTGATGATTATCCTTGTTAAATTTAAATGAAGTTTCATTTATTACTAGTTTTTTACGTCTTGTGTATGAGCCGAAAATATCATGGTTTTATGGTATGATATTTTCATATCTGGCATATGAACAGCATGGCCTTTTGCATTTGCAAGCCTGCTTGTTTATTTGAAGCATCCCCGTTTTGAAGTGGCTAGCAATTAATGTTGCTTTTGATGTATATGATTGCAATTGTACATTGGTTGGAGCATTATCTATAGTAAGTGTTGGCATGATTTCTTGGAGGTGTCTTAACCCTTTTTTGTAACTAATCTTCCAGTTATTGATGTGAAGTTTTTACTGATTCTATACTAATGTTCGTCAGAAAATATGGTTGTTTACTTAAAAAATAGCAATTCACCTGAACAGATTTGTCTTGAAGTTTAAGTTCTGCGTTTTTCTGATAATATCTGTTTGCATAAATTTTAACAGGACTTGTGAAATCTGTCATTCTGTTGCTCGGAATGTTTACGGAGGAAACGAGGATTCGACAGAGCATGTTAGCGATGGTAACAATGGTACTACAGCAGCAGCCACAGTCTCCACAACTGCTCCTTTTACAGAACCTCGAAGATTTTGGCATGGCCATCGCTTCCTCAATTTCTTGCTTGCTTGTATGGTTTTTGCATTTGTGATATCATGGCTTTTCCACTTCAATGTGACATCATCGTAGGATTTCTTCAGGCAGTTTTATTTACAATTTGAAGCTGAGAAGGGAGCACACAAGAGAGATGAAAAGAAAAAAGAGAAGGAAAAAAAGGGAAACCCTTCTCTAAGATCATGGAAAACACTTGCTTAAAGAAAGAATCATTGTAGAATTTGAGGCGTTGTTGGGTTTATAAAGGTAGCTGATGAAATTCCATGCCATGCAAATAGACATTTTCTGTTGTGCATTCGTCATAGGCTCTCTTGTTCTGTCTTTCAGAGTCAATGTAATTTGTGAACAAATACTAGAATGTTTATTCAAATGTAAATTACATATTTATATTGTATTGTTACTTCATTGTCATTTTGTACGGGGTGATTTCTTAGTTCACTTGTAAGATTTGGTGACATTGCTTCTCTAATCAATAGTATAAGATATTACATTCATGCTTGTTATTCAATTAGTTTTCCACTGATTCACAAGTCCAAAAAACAAAGCCCTTCGGAGACCAAAAGAGAAGTCATTGTTTAAATATTTTATGATTCAACAAAGGCGCAGCTTTTGCAGTGTACAGAACACTCGTATCAAGTGAAACTTATCCGAACACAGATTTGCAAGGAGGTTTATTATTAAAATATTATTTAAAGATAAAGAATCATATTTAACGTAATTCTTATATGTGAATTCTTGTAACGTTTTTTGAAAAATTTGTATAATTTCGATACAGTCATTAAAGAATTGGAGTATCATAATTTTGCCTAATCTGATGAAAAAGTGTTTCTTGACCGTAGATGCATCCCCATTGAACACTGAAGACGTGTGAGGTGGTGTGGAGCATGTTTAAAAATTGCACTTATTGGTAAAATATAGTTTAAATATTGGAGCAAGTATTGAATGAAGTGCATTGGCAATAAATGTGTAAATAAAATTGTTGGAGGGATTCACAACACTACCCCGACATAAGAACTCCTTGGGGGCTTGTTATATCGGTGTCCCATCCTAGTGCAAAAGTGGAGTTTGGGGCCATGAGGCCCACTAATAATATATATTAAAACCCCTAAATTTGGGGCATCATTTCCACTTTTCCCTTATTGTTTCTTCTTCAGCGTCTCCCGTCCATTTTTCGTTAGGCAAGTAACCTGCAGCTCCCTCCCTTTTACGTTGGCTGGACGTGTTCCTTTGCACCTTCCTTAATCATTGCATCAACTAAAGCACCGATCAATGAGGTGAGATTTTAATGCCTTTAATTGAACGTGCGGTTGGAGAGCGTGGTAATTCTCTTGTATGGTGTTTCTTGTTAAAAGATGGATCTAGATATATTTATATTATAAAATTAGTTTGAAAGACGAAGTATGTATTTTTATATATTATAAGTTGAGAAAATTTTTAATTTATTATTTACTTTTGAGGTATATATTTTGAATGAAAAATTAAATATTATATTTGAAAAAGAATAACAATAGATCTAACAAATAATAAATTTTGGTAAGATATGTAATAACTTAATTTTTATAAGTTTGTATTAAAGTTTATTACACTCCTTTAATATCTTTGTTTATTTTATTTTTTAAATTTATCTCCTATTCTACCGAAGTGATATGGAATAGTCCAAATGAAGTTAAGTTAGGGTTATGTAATGCCACATCAGTGTACAAAACAACTTTTGATAACTTGTTAGATTTTCATTGGAAAAATTTTGATTTTAGGTCTGATGACAACAATCAAAAGACACATAAGTTTTATAGGTACAAATTTTCCTCAAACGGTTATGTTCATACTAATTTATCTCACGAATTTTATCGAAGGATTTTGGCAGTCGGTAAATGTCATGACCTAGTTCATCTTCTTCCTCTTCCTTCCTTGTTATGTGTCATTTTTTTTTCATTTCCACGAACTTCGTCACTAAAATAGCTTCACTCGAATAACCATAGGGAATCATGGAGAGTTGAGCTCGCCGAAAAAGTTTAGGACCGGTTTAGGACCGGTGATGTTGTGTCATTTTATCATGGAGAGTTGAGCTCGCCGGAAAAGTTTAGGACTAGTGATGTTGTGTCATCTTATCATGGATAGTTGAGCTCGCCGAAAAAGTTTAGGACCGGTTTAGGACCGGTTTAGGACCGATGATGTTCCTAATCGTACAAATGAACTCTACAACAACTCGCCGGAAAACTTGAGCTCGTCGGAAAAGTGGAGCTCCACCGGAAAAGTTAAGCTCGTTGGAAAAGTTGAGAGCATCCCGTGATGGTGGAGAGTATCCTGCGATGGTGGAGAACAACCCGCAATGGTAGAGAGTAGTGGTGATGAAGCCACAAGACGGTAAGGAGAAATGAGTGGTGGTGGTGTGAAACTGAGATGGTAAAGAAAAATGAGGAGAAATGAGCGTGTTTGCCACATATATTGACACTGGAGGCGAAATTTGGGCGGGAAAATTCCCGCTCTTTTTACTGACGGACATAGGCTTTCGATAAATCCGTCGGTAATGTCGGTAAGTGAAATAATGGGCGGGAAAATTCCCACTTTTTTACCGACGGTAAGTGACATTGACATTACCAATGGACATGGGTCTTCGGTAAATCCATCGATAATATTAATAATTTTTGTAGTAGCTACCAGAGTTTTCTTAGTCTTATTATAATCACTTTGATGAACCACATTTTGAGCCACTAGAACAATTTTATGAGACATATTATAATTATTGTTTTGAGTCATATTTGCAACCATAAGTGTAGGACAAGGTAGATTTCTTTATTAAAGAGATCCAAAGACATATAGCTGATAGATGCACTCAAATGGTTGCAAATGTTGAATAAAGTGTGGTAGCCACTTTTCAAGACCTTAAAACCCAAATTGAAGAGTTAGCCATTGAGATGAATGAACTGAAACAACAAAGAATCATGCAACATGTGGTTCAAAGAAAAGGAATAATTGGAACTGAAACCAATTCTAAAATTGGAAAAAGAAAAGAAACAAGATCAATCTAAAAACAACTTAGATTTGGATTTTGATTTATCTCAGTTTTCAAAAAATGTTATTGCATGTGATTGTGATTTTAGCTTTTGCTTTATTTGTGATGAAATTAATTGTGCAATAAATCCATATGCTAACCTCTTTATAGGTGTAAATTTTCCTCAAATGGTTATGTTCATACTATTTACTAAATGAGGTGTTGTTGCAACTGTAGCAAAGTGCATAATAGAAAAAGATCATTGCATGCATGAACAAATTGAGTAGATGCCTAGATATGTTTAATTTGTATGACTAAGAGATTAGTGAAGAGGGTTGGACAACCAAGCAAAAAGTTCTTCCATTACGACTACTATTAAATTTTGCATTACTACCTTATCCATCCATCACTGGAGACTAAAGCAACTGCCCTTAATGCCTTGACACTTTCCTTCAGTCTGGAGCTAACCCCGGGGAGTGAGAAGAGAAGGAAGGAAAAAATCAGTTGGAAAAAAAAAAGATTTAGTCATGTTAATGCTAAAAACTCTAATAATGGTATTCTCCTACATTTATAATATCTTATACTTGGTTCAAATCTAATTTTGGATAAGAAAGGCAAAGATTATAAAAAAAATTCTTGGATGATGAACAAGATGCACTGCAGCAGCAATAGCAAGTCACTTTGGAACGACCAGACATTGAAGTCTCAATAAGCCTGCTCTACTCTCCAACCACGCCACATCGAGAAACCAAGTAAGAGAAACCAAGATCGAATATCCACTATCTTGTGCTAGTTTTAGTAACTTTCAAGCATGTCCACCATGACTCCAATACGTACATCAGTCGACATTATATGTTGGACGTGGTCTTCATAGTATATGACAATTTGTTTCCAGAACTAAGTCATATAAATTATTGGTCAACACACTAGGACTCACGACTTTAAGAAGTGTTCATACTATCAAACAGCACAACCCTAACATAAAAGATCAACCTCACGTAATTAACTTTCTTCATTATAATTTTTATCATTTAACAAATACATGTTTTATACATTAATACCTTGTTAATTTTATTACGTGTGTGCAAGTTTATAACACAAATTTCTACTAATAAATTAATATTCAAAATTTTGTTATCACTTTGTTTTCAAAAAAACTTAAACACTTGTTAATTTTTAATAATAAGTAAAATATTAAACAATAACCAAATAATCATTACTTTTTTTTAGTACACATCTATTAATAACTTTCATTAACTTTTCTTATAAGCAAAATTATAAATAAAACAAATTTTAATTTTCTTATTATTATTAACTCAACCATTTTCAATAAATAAATATTAATTTTTAAAATGTACATTCATCTTATAATAAATCCTAAAGATTAAAAACTTCTTAAATTTTAACGATAAGTCAAATATTAAAAAATAACATAGTTTCCAAATTAACTCATTACTTCATTTTTTTACCCACACGTTTATTAATAACTTTTATTAATTTCTTTTACAAATAAAATTACAACTTAAACAATTTTTATTTTTCTCATTATTATTAACTCAATTTATAACTATGATTTTTAATTTTAATTCATTAAAATCATTGATGCTCTTATCAACTTATAATTATGATTTTTAATTCATTATTACCATAGATTGTATTTTCGTATAATTTTTTTCTAAAATTTTAGCTTGTATATCTTTAGTTTCCTATTAATATAGTATTTTTCTTGGTTTTCCAAATGCACTTATCTTATAAGAAAAAAAAAAAAAACTCATCTAATAATGTAGATTATACCCGGGGAATGTATCATTTTCATAATATATAAATTTATGAATATTTAAAAAAAATTAAATACAATAAATTAAAAGAAAAAAAACTAAAGTTACAGAAAAATATGTTTAAATTAACTTAGGTAAAACAAAAAAATTATATTAAAAGAGAAAAAAATAAAAAATCATAAAATATATATTTATAATTCAAAATAAAAGACATTAAAAATAGTATACGTAATTATTTAGCAGAAAAAAGATTAAAAAATATTAAATTACTCTTGAAATAGTCTAATTATATATATATGGCTTAAATTCTTTTTTTATTCCCTAAGTTAAACGTTAGTGTTCAGTTTAGTCTCTCCTTTTAAAAATGTAAATCTTTGGTGTGCAAAATGTATCAAATCAGTCATATCCGTCAAATTTTAGAAAGAAATTTGTTGGCATAAACTTGAGACAATTACTATGGGAGGCTGCAGCATCAACAACCCTTGAAGCATGGGAGTTAGTAATGAGACAAATCAAGGAAGTTAATCAAAAACTGTTAACGGATAGGACTGATTTGATACATTTTGCACATCATAGGATCCAAAGGTTTACATTATTAAAAGGGGGGACTAAACTGAACACCGACTTTTAACTTAGGGACAAAAAAGGATTTAAACATATATATATATATATATATATATATATATATATATATATATATATATATATAGACACACACCACTAGTGTAAACACGCTATTTAGCGTCACCCATAGACGTCGTTTAAGGGTAAAAGCGATGTATATTGATGATCGGTGGCATTTTCGTAATAAGTTGGCCATATAGACGTCAGTTATCATGTTCACCGACGTTGATAGTATTGTAGACATCGGGGCCAACCCACCTGACGTCTATATGTCTAACAGTTAGGTGAAAAGTCATTTCTTTCAGACATATAGCCGTCGGTTCTAAGAGAGCACCGACGTCTTTTTTGTAGAAATTAATAGATGTTCACCTACTTGTCAGACTATAGACGTCGGGGACCCTACTACCGGACGCCTATATGTCTGTCGGGTAAGTGACTCTTTGCCGCCTCTTAGACGTTGGATCCCGTCGAAATGGACGTCTATAATCTGACCAGATAGGTGAAAAGTTATTCGTTTATGCCAACTGGACGTCTCATCCCTCTAAGCCGACGTCTATATATAAAACAAATATTAATTTTTAAATTGAATGGATGTCACATTAGTGAGAGGACCGACGTATATGGGATTATAGACGTCGGGTTTGTGACCAACGGACGTCTAATTTCTTCTTAAATAATTGTGCGAACCAACATTTTGCGATCAACAGTTTCATCGTCTTCGCCTTTTCTGTCTGTTGCACTGCATTTCCAGGTGTGTTTGATCTCCTTTTAATCATATTAAGTTGTTTTTACTTTGATTAAAATATTTTTTGATGTTTCATCTTTCACTTGAATCGATTAAAATGAGTTTTCATTGTGTTTTGGTGCGGTTTTTCTTGTGTCTTTGGGGTAGCGTAGTGCACCTTCTCCCTTTGCCAGTTTCCTCGAAAGAAAAACTTGCGTTTTTTGGATCTCTCATGGCATTTCAACCCAAAGACGAACTTGGGTTGTTGTCTATGTCCATTCTGACCGCCAACGAAAAAGAATACGACACCGTATTCTCACCGTATTTTTTTTTCAGTGGCGGTTGTTAAGCCCCTGGAAAGTGTACCAGATCTTTATCAAGTAATATAAACGGTAAGACCGAGTATCGTTCTCCCAAAGGACTCTTACGCCTTATCATTCATGTAAATTGATCTCATAAGACTTGAAAAATAATTTTTGTAGTGTGAATGCAAAACGAAAATAAACATGCAAATGCAAGTGAATCAATTGGCAAAGAAAAGATATAAATGAATGGAACTGTTGGGGTTTACAATTTCATCCTTATCCACTCTCTTATATATACTTTTCTTATTTAATTCGCTTTATTAACAAATTGCCATGCAAACTTTCTTAGCCTACTCTAAACCCGATCTCTCGACGAAAAGAGCCTATCACTAACTACTAGTTTACTATCTCTAGTCTCCCTGAGTAATTAGCAATGCAATGTATCACAGAAGCAAAATACAATTGATTGTCCTACCCCTATCTCTAGGTAGTATTGCTTAATCAAGGGAATTCCTATCAGTTCATGACTTCCCTGTACGTCTCCATATCGACAAAGGCAAATATCTTCATATCGAATGAGTTAAACGATAAAAGCATTAATCATAGATAAGAAACCCAACAATTGATAATATAAGCATATGAATAAAATAAGAATTTCAATATAAGAGAGTTTCAAAAGATTACATTGTTCCCCAACAACAAAGGGTTTAGTTCACCATAGATATGGTGAAACTAGATGGAATTAATGGAAAAGATGAAAGAGTAAATCCTAGATTTGATAAATTGGAGCCTAAGCATCCAAGAAACCGCCTCCAAGGAGTGTAGAAGTGGTCTGGACGTCTCTATTTGCCAAAATATTGACCTAAGCTTCACAGTAGATCTATTTATAGCGAATAAAAATAACAGAATCTAAGCCCAAGCCCATCATTTAGCGCTCAACGCTCAATTTGGTCGCTCAACGGTTTGCCTCCAAATTGCAAGCCGCTCAACGCTGCCGCTCAAGCGAGAAATAGTGGCTTCACCCATGAAACTGGTGCTCAACGTTGGAATTAGCGTGGAGCGATGAACTTGAATCTTCTTTTCTTCCTTTTTTTTTTCTTCCTTTCTTGAGTCTAAGTCCTCCCTACTTTACTTCCATCTTTAATTCTCATCGAAACCCTGCAAAACAATGCAAAAACAAGCATAATATCTCTAAAAGCAACTTTTGACTCTCATGTGACTCAACTAAGTGTTTTATTTGATTATAAGCTCATTCTAAGCATTAAAGGGTGTGTTTTGATATCAAATTTAAGTATAAAAATAACGGTTTTTAGACCGTTATCAGTAGTCAGAATGGACCTAGGTAACGACTCAGGTTCGTCTTAGGGTTGAAATGCCATGAGAATTCAAAATACGTAAATTTTTCTTACAAAGAAACTAGTAAAAGAAGGAGGTGCTACTACACTACCCAAAGACACGAGAAAACTGCACCAAAATACAACGAAAATTCATTTTAAGACGTCGGTTAATGTCCGGTCTGACGTCTACAGTCCCCATACATGTCTGTTAATGCAATGTTTGATGGCCTTATAGACATCGATCATGTCACTGACCGACGTCTAAGGCCACCTTAGACGACGGTTAGAGCAAGGTTTGATGTCTTTATAGATGTCGTGCTTTGCACTAAACCGACGTCTATATGGACGTCGGATCTGCAAAAATTCAACATCCCATTAACGTCACCCATATAAACGTCGAATGTAATTGGACGGTCGGTTTAGAAACCAACTCACTTACAACTACTAGCAAAGGCGGACGGTTACCTCGTAAGGCGGTCGGCGGATCTGAATAGAGAGGACCGGACGGTCGGAAGCGAACGGTCTTCAGGACCAAGGTAAGTTCAGGATGATTTATATAATCACGTGTTTAAGGTGATTGGGCTACAATTGGGCCTTAATTAAGACAACCTTAATACCAGGCCCATGTCCAACACTATAAATACAGGTCAAAGGTCCCAGGTAGGTAGGTTCATTTATTAAGCATTTATCTCTGAATTTAAAGGCCCGATCGGATAACATAACTAACTTAAGCATCGGAGTACCTTTGGCAGGTACCCTCCGGACTTTGGAAGTATAGGGAAAAGCTGGCGAAGTGAGGAAGCGAATTGTTCGAGAAGGAGAAATTGTGTAGGTTTGGAACTCGGCCTTATATCGGAACATGTTGGCGCCCACCGTAGGGCCGAGTGTCTAGACCCAATGGTGACCACGAGAAACACGACCACCGAGGACCCTATGGAGGCGATTAGGGTGTTACGACAGCAAATGGAGGACATGAAGCGCCAGCACGAAGAAGAGTTGTCGGCAATGAGAGAGGAGTGCACGGCTCAGATTGCCAGAGAGCGTGAGGCGAGGGAGAAGGGCAAGGAAGTAGCAGGCCGGGAACAGGAGGAGGACCCTCGGGCTTCGGCCGGCCACGAGGGTACGACCGAACACAGTAGCGCTTCATACTGAACGTAGAAGATAGGGGACACTGAATTGGAGGGAAGCCAGGAGAGGACGGAGAGAGTGACCAGTACTATTGTCACTACGCCGACAGTTAAGGAGGAGGAGGCGTCCGAAGGGTTACCGTTCACTCAAGCCATTATGGATGTCCATATTTTTGAGCATTTTGTGCCACCTTAGCTCAGCATATATGATGGCACGACTAACCCCGACGATCACATTCAGGCCTTCTCTACCAGAATGGCATTCAAAACAGGTAATAGGGCAATTTGGTGTCGGGCCTTTTCACTGTTGTTAGAAGGAGAGGCGCTTGAATGGTTCAATTCCTTGCCCCCGGGTTCCATCCGGAGCTTCGAAGGGTTGAAGGAGATGTTCGGTAGACAGTTCGTCGGTAGCTGAGCCGAAGATCCTACGGTCTTTGAGCTCTCTAATCTCAAGTAGGGAAAGGATGAGACCCTAAAGGTGTTCATGGATCGTTATCAGAAGATGGTCCGAAGAGTCAAGGGACTGAATGTTGAGTTGGCCCTGCAGTATGTGATGCCTACCCTTCGCTCGCAGCCTTTCAAGGACAGTGTGTGTCGAAAGCGGCCAAAGACGATGGAGGAGCTGAGAGAACGGGCGGCGGACGAGATGAGGGTGGAGGATATGAAGCAGGTGTATAAGAAGGAGAGTCAGGAGTTGAAGGAGAAGGCCAAAGGAAAGAGATCGGACGGCCCCTCTTGGATTGGAGGTTTCAAGCTGAGGGAGGCTCCTCGGGGAGCCAAGTTTCAGCAGTACACCCCGCTGAACGCCCCACCCACGCGTATGTTGCAAGAGGCGCTTAGTGTCAATTTGATTCCCCCCTGAAGAAACGGCCCACGCCGGCGGGGGCCGATGGTAACAAACACTGCCTTTACCATCAGAATATGGGGCATACTACTAAAGAATGTGTAACTCTTTTCTAACAGACTTTCTTGTTTTCTTTCTTTTTCAATTTTTTCTTTGATTTTTATCTCATCCTCTTTTACTTGTTCAGGTGTAAGAGGAATCAATGTTATTTTATTGCCTTTATGGAGGAAAGTTATTTTGTTGGTATAGCCATCATGAGTAGAGTTATGATCATATTGCCATGGCCTACCAAGTAATACATGCCCAACATCCATTGGAACAACATCACATAAAACATTTTCTTCATATTTGCCAATGGATATTGGTATGGTTACTTGTGTGTTCAGTACTATTTCTTCATCCTTTGTTTTCCACTGAAGCTTATAAGGCTTGGGATGAGGAATAGTAATTAAGGCTAATTTGTTCACTACTCTAGAATTACAACAATTGCTAGAAGAACCACTATCCACAATTAATGAATAAGTATTTTCAAAGATTTTGCACCTTGTGCGGAAGAGGTTCTCCCTTTGAGATTGTTCTAGCTCTTTGGGTTGACTTCTAAGAAGTCTTCTAACCAACAATAACTCACCTTCACAAGGTAAGGCTTCTTCCTCAGATATGGAAGTATCCGAGTCACTAGAAGAATCTGCACTTTCATTGTGGTGGTCCAAGAGATAAGTAGACCTTTTGTGAGGACACTCAGAAGAATAATGACCTCTCTCTCTCCACACTTAAAACATCTAGTCTCTCTACCTCTTGGTTCTTTTGAAGATTCTTTNTGAGGGGTATTTCGTTCTCGCTCTCTCTCTTTTTCTTTACCTCTCACTTTATCTTTTTCTTTTTGTTTTTCTTTGTCTTGAGGTTTATCATACCTATTGGACTACCCTCCCTCTTATGATCTTTCCTATACTCGGAGGTCGTAGGGTAATTCCTTTTTGTGGAAGCTTTTCTTCTAAGTTGTTCTTCCACTCTCACACATAGCTAGACAAAGTCATTTAGATCTAGGTAAGGTAAGAGTTCTACCTTATCTCTAATCTCATAGTTTAATCCACTATGAAATCTAGCTATGGTGAATCTCTCTTCCTCTTTGATCCCTTCTCTCAACATGAGTAACTCCAATTTTTGTCGGTATTCCTCAACACTCATGTTTCTTTGTTGAAGTCGATGGAGCTTGTCCATGACTTCTCTAGCATAATAGGCTGGGACATGTCGCCTGTGTAAGTCTGCTTTCAACTCATTCCAGTATTGAATGGTGTAGTCGCCATACATCTTTTGGTCTCTTATGATGGATGTCCACCAATAGAGGGCTGCACCCTGAAAGGTCAAGGTGGCTAAAGTCACTCTCCTCCTATCATCAATGTGGTAGCATTCAAAAATTTGTTCAACCTTCATTTCCCACTCAAAATATTCCTCAACATTATCTCTACCATAGAAGGGAGGAAGATCAAATTTTGGTTCCACATGATGGTCTCTATGGTTATGATGACGCCTAGGAAGGTGTTGATAGTGATCATAAGGTTGGTAACTATGGTGATCACTATGTTGGGAATGATCATCATGATCATGGTTTTGCCTATGAGAGTGATCCTCTTGTGTCTGCCCTCTCTGATTGTAAGATTGGCGACCATTTGCCTTAGCTCATTCAACTCAGCCTTGGTTCTATTGAGTTCTTCTTGCAACTCTATGGTCTCTTGATCTTGATTGATGTTACCTTGAACACTAGAGTGACTCATGCTTGTGAAGTAGATAAATTGATTTTCACAAATATTTGAAAGCCTTGCACAAGTATGAATCAAAACTTTTTGAAAGGATAATTTGCTTGTTTTTGGTGAATGAGAGGTGAGTCACAATGGACAAGCTTAGAAACCTTGTCCTTCCTAGCCAGAGTGTCTCCTGACGCTTCTCACCCAAGTTTCTAGATAGAAGTCTTTCAAAACCTTTTGAATGCAAGGAAGTTATGCACCTAGTAAACCAAACGAAGGTTTGTCTATATGGTAGCGCACCTAGCTATCACGGAGACGTAGAACACAAATAATCAACAAGCAAAATTAAAGGAAATATGATATGAATGGAAAAGACAACGGCCCTATGTGAAAGTGCAAATGACACTTGGAGCCACTTGACACACTTTCACACTAAGATGCGCAACTACACTATTACAATGTTTTAAGGGAGCACTTGGAATTGCTTGATAAGCATTTTCCCAAGTAACTCAAGTTTGAAAAGCAAAGAGCAATTTACTACAAAGGTTCCGTGATAGAAAGCCAAATAGTACAATGAATTAGAGAACTATGTAAGCAAAGCCAAGTGTGGCTACAAAAGGAAAATAAATGCTGAAATGTAACTTTTGAGTGGTGTTTTGCTGCTGAAAAGGTGGCTGGACAACCCACTTAAAGTCCTCTTGAAGTCCACTTGAATCCAAGTTAGCAAGACCTCCACTCCTTAAGATGCTACCCCTTTGATAAGGTCCAGTTGTGTGCTAAAATTCCACCAAAAGGATATGATAAACCAGCAAGAAAAATCACAAAACCGTGAGTGATATATGACAGCTGCTGCACCAGAATTCAAGTAGCCAAAAACATGATTGCTACCATAGTAAGGAAGCCAAAAAAATGAAGAATTCAAGTGATATACAGCTGGAATAAAAGGTAGCACACAAAAGGAGCCAAGGATAGGAACTAGAATAGATTATAAAAGCAAGAAATAATCAAAAAGAATGAGGAAAATCTATGCAGTGAAACTGTTTGATAAAATTGCCAAACTGTTTGATAAAATGCCACAATGAACTGCAGTTTTGGTATTTTTCTGATTTTTGAACTTGTAAACTGGATTGCAGGGGTAGATATGCTTTTTATGATGGATTTATGCGTGTTTAAGCCTTGGAAGTTAACTGAAACAAGATCCCCCAGCTTTTTCCAATCCAAAATACAAAATAAACTGTGCTGAAAACCCAAACAACAAGCAAACTGAAAACTGCAACAGGAAAATGAATGGAAAATGGTGGTTTCAGTGGTAAAATTGAGTGGCAGTATGTGACCAGTTTAAATGACCCTTCCAGCAACTTTATATGACCAATTGGAAGATGTTTGAACACTGAAACAACAAGAAAACAAACTGCAACCAAAAATCAGTAGTCCACTTCCAAAATTAAGCAAATTTGATGGTTTAGGAAGTGAATTTGAATACCAGCTCAATTTTGACCAAATGAACAGTGCATATAGGTTTGGAATGACAAAATAAACTTGTTCAAGCATGCACAATGCATAAAAACAAGCTGATGCAGTACAAGACAGCTGCAGTTGTGATTTATGCACAATAAAGACACTAAATCTACACCAAAATGAGAAAAGTGCCAATAAAATTGAAACTGTTGTGGCTAAAATGAATTGCAGTGATTCAAATGGTCATATGAGGCTTCAAACAAGTTTGTATCATCAAATGGAATATGTTTAAACGCTTAAACAGCAACAGTAAAGGCCATATCAGAATTTCACTATTTCACTTCTAAATTCAACAAAATTGGATGGTTCAAACTGTGAATCTGCACAAAAGCTGTAAAATAACCAATTGAACAGTAATAACTAGTTTGAATTGGTCAATTAAACTTGCAAAGTTTCAAACAGCACATAAACACATGGAATCACAAAGCCACTGCCATAGTTGCTAAAATATGTAGGAAATTGTAAGAAAACTGCACCAGAATTTGACAGCAGAGAAATTGGAACTAGATAGATCAATTAAAGACTCAAAGAAGTCCTAAATCACTAGATCTAGTCTCAGAAATTGAGCTAGAGAAATTAAATTGCCTAAACTCACACAATGGACACAACAGCACGGTGCATAGCTAGAATATACGAAACTGTGACAGCAACGTAGAGTAATTCAACTCAAACAGGCATTTAAGCATTGTGCACATATCATGTGTTAAATTCATATGAAAATGACTCAGCAATTGCACTTGTGCACAACGTTAGAATCAAGAAATCTGCACTTAAACAGAGTGCACCATATGTAACAGTGGTCAACTTATGGATGCAGAGTTTGGCACGAGGTAGGATGAACTCAATCACTCATTTTGGATTTCTTTGATGCATACAAGTTTCAATTGATTTGAACATAATTGCAATCATCAGACAAACATGTTTGAAGCTTAAATACCAAAATCAGGATGAAAATTAGATTCAAAAAGCCAAAACCGATAGACACAATTGCTGCAAAATTTGGACGCAGAATAGTAAGCAATGCAACAGAGTAATAGACGCTTCAAAGATCGGGAGCAATGGACATATATCGTGCTATTGCTTGACCACAATCAAAAACGAAAGGAAAAAAAAATCACAACTGAACAGAATATACACATATGGACAACGTAAAATAGCAAAGACATTTGCACATGACTATGACAAACTTGGAATGAGTGTTACGCTGAATTGAACGAAAATTCAATAAGATGCACCGATTAAAATGAAGGAGAAAAGCTATGGAACAGTGAACGAATGCAAACATTCACAGAAAACATGAAATCAAAACTGAGAAACAATGAAACAGTGAAAAACAGAGAACAACACATGACGGAAAAGAAAAATTGAAAGAAGAACACTTAGCTCTTGAAGCATGACTGGAACAGTTGGCTCTTGATGCCAAATGATGGAAGCATCGTTGCAACTCAGTCACGAACACTTCCAGAACCAGAGAAATGACAGCGGAATGATGGAGAAGATGAAGTGTGAATTGCACTGAAGGTGTTTGTGAAAATGTCTGGTGATGTTGGATGAATGTGTTTGGTAGAATTATAGCTTAGGCAGCCTTCCAAAGGGGAAAGGAGCTATAGGAGGTGCTGGATAACAAAGCACAAGTTCGAACTTGAGATCAATGGCTGAAGTTCAGCAGCATTTCATTACTTAAATTCAAGTTGATTTACAAGAGATGAAGCTTCTCTTTTATAGATGGAAAAGGCTTCAAGATGCGTGCAAGGGAAGTTAACATATTTGCTTATTGAAAACGTGATGGAAAGCTAAAGGAAACTTGTGGAGGAAGCTGTCCAGCTGGCCACATGCTTCATATGAACAATGTTTAACATGTGCGGCAATGAAGAAGGAGGCAAGCGTGAATGGCTAAGCGCACAAGGGTGTTGGCTGGGCGGTAGGCACCTTCTTCATGTTTCCATTTGGGGAAGTTGTTGCCTTCAATCCATAGGCCTTCTAAAGTCCTCTTCCTTGGTCTCCTTTGCTCTTTCTTAGCTTTGGCTAGCTTCTTGAGATGTGTAGACATANTTTCCTACTTTTATTTGGACACCTACAAAACAATGTAAATGGATTGGAGAATCTATCTAAGACTTTAGATAAGGAAAGAGTTTTGGAAATCTTTTATTCTACTTCCCTTTCTTTAGTCTTAGTTGTAGTTTATGCTTCTTTGGATGGGAAGTCCCTTTAGGGGTTGCCATCACGATTGTTCAGTCAACAATACATCTCCAGTAAAACACCTGGAATGACTTATACGACATTAATGAGGATAAAGCAAGGGAGAGAAGAATCACTTAAAACATTCATGGAAAGATTCAACCGAACGGCTCGAGAAGTACGAAATGTTGTCCTTCGTAGATTACCTATACGCCGAAGAGCCACAAACAATGGCCGAACTACAACACAAACTGACGAGCTTTATTAGAATCGAAGAAGGAAGAGCTCATTATAAAGGCAAGGAGAGCGAATCAAGAGGGCATATTAGGAGGGAGGGTATAAATCGGGGGATCCAAAGGAGAGAGGAACGACCAGTCGGGCCAAGAAGGATGGAGCAACCTCGACTCTTGCAACGCGTCCACCATACACCTCTTAATGCCCCTTGTACTAGGGTGATGGAAGAAGCGTTAAGAGCCGATTTATTGAAGGCAGTTCGAGCTCCCACACCTTTGGGAGCTGATGAAAGCAAATATTGCAGGTACCACCAAAACAGAGGTCACACTACGGAAGACTGCAATACCTTGAAGGATAAACTGGAAAATCTTATTCAAGCTGGACATTTGCAAAAATTTGTGCAACGTCGTCAGACATGCACACAGAACGGTGCAACTCACCAAAGTGAGAAAAGAAATAGACGGGATCAAAGTAGAAGCAGAAGCCGAAGCAGGGAAAGGGTGACAAGAGGCATTATAAATACCATCTCTGGCGGGTTCGCAGGAAGTGGCCCATCGGTATCAGCTCGTAAAAGGCATTTACGAAATTTGCATCATGTGAATCAAACGGGAATAGATAGAAAATCTATGCCTGTGATCTCCTTTTCACACGATGACTTCCATGCTCCAGATCCTGATCAAGATGACCCAATGGTAATAGTTGCCATGATCGCCCCGTACCAGGTGGGAAAGGTATTGACCAAGGAAGCTCGGCCAATATTCTATATTGGAGGACGTTTACGCAAATGGATATACCAGAGGGAGCTATCCAACCTTTTAATGAGCAGATTGTAGGCTTTGCAGGCGAACGGGTGGATACTAGGGGATACGTAGAACTCAAAGTAAGCCTGGGATTGGAAAAAAATGCTAAAGAGCTTCAAGTTCGTTTTCTACTGGTGGAAGCGGATACCTCGTATAACGCGTTGTTAGGACGACCTTGCTTGAACACCTTTGGTGCAATTGTTTCAACACCACACCTAGTGTTGAAGTATCCCACCGACCGGGGAAAGGTTTGCACCGTCCGTGCTAATCAAAAGATGGCGAGAGAATGTTATGCGACGGGGCTTAGAGTAAAACAACGCCTGTATAAAAAAACAGAGGACCGGTCGGTTATTGAATGACTGATCTGGATCAAAGGTTGAATACAGAAGACCGAATGGAGCCCATGGGTGAAACCCAATCGTTTAGCCTTGGTGAGGAGCTGGATAGAGATACATTAATTGGGAAGAACTTGAATAATGATCAGGTGAAGGAAGTAGGTTGTGTGTTAATCAAGAACAAAGATTTGTTTGCATGGGTACCCTTTGATATGCCTGGTTTACATCCAGATATTATTGCTCATAAGCTATCGGTATTCCGTGATGCCCGACCGGTCGCACAAAAGAAGAGAAGATTAGGGTTGGAGAAAAGGCAAGCAGTGAATGAAGAAGTACAAAAATTGTTAGATGCAGGTGATGGGTGTCGCCGCCCAATCAAATTAGATGTGCAATTAAAGTGCAGTATAGCTAGGAAGTGACTCCTAGGTCGTCTCTCAAGGACCAATTGCGGTTCAGAATCAAGTCAAACACGAAGGGGGGTTTGTGAAAGAATTGTGAATGCAGAAGAATAAATTAAAACACAGAATCATTAAAATGAAAGAAAATATTAGAAGCCTAACACTGTAACACAAATATCTAGCACAATTAAAATTGTTAATATGCATCACTAAATTAGAAACAACATAAAGCCCAACTCAACAAACTTTATAAAATTAAATTAAAGCAAAAGAAATAAACGACACAAATTACCTTTAACATTTAACCAAATTGGCATCTACCAAATAAAATTAAAATTGCAATAGCTTAAAAACCCTCTTTGTCGTGACATTCTCCTAAAGCAAATTAGATTGAAAGTACTTCCAATAAATCAACGTGTGCACACTCCAAATGAAATCAAAGCCTCCTGTTTCAGAACGTCACAACTGCAGCCGAATGCCACTTGCCTTCTCCTAAGCAAAAAGAAAAATTAATTACCTTGGTGCAGCCCAAACTAGGACGTCACACCCATTTGCAAACATTAAATAAATGCTACTTTAAAGAAAAGAAAAAAAAATGCCTAACAAAGAATGGAATCAACGTAATGATTTCATTGAAATAATAATAAAGAAAACATTAAATAAGAAAAAGGAAAAGTGTGCCCCTTCATCAATGTTTTCACCGTGAATATTCCTCCAAGAAGCTTCAATAAAAAAAATAAAGAAAACAAATGCATGTTAAATAAAAAGAAATGTAGCAATGCTTTCCTGGCTCAAAGAAAAGACCGTGTGTCTTCATTAAAGCAATAAAAAGGAATTATCCAATTAAAAGGAAGAAACAAAACGCTGCACCCATTTTCATTCATTCATCATCACAATGCCAAAAACGTTTTTTTCTTTTTTTTTTTTTTTTTGAAAACTCAAAGGAATGAGGTGGCAGCTGTAATACTCTCCCTGTACCGTTTAACCAACACGTTAAAAAGAAAAGGAGAAGAGACATGAGCTTGTCAATTCATCCAAAATCCAGTATCAATGTGCTACCCATTTTTTTTCTTCCTAATAAAATTGTTTTTCAGCCTCTGGATGCTCAAAAACCTTAATCTCCACTCCGAGAACGTTGCTACCGCTGGCAAAAAAAACAATTGCCGAGAGAGAGTTGTCCACTAAGTGACGGCTGGAAAAAAAACTCCTTTCCCTAGGGTCTAGTGACTCTTTTAAGGTTGGGTGAGGTCCACCCAAAAACCCTAAAGTTGCCAAGTGTCCTACAACTATTTGGGCCCATCATGTTTTTGTCAAAATTGGGTCCAATGTGCACAAGCTTGTCCAAAAACTTTAAANAATTAAATTACAATATAAATAAAATTTAAAATGTCTAAAATGAGAATCTTGAATTTATTTTGGTGTCCTCCAAATGTCCCAAATTGGGTTTCCAAAATTTTCCCTGAAAATAATAATGCAAATAATTAGCTCAGAAAATTCAAATTAATTAAAATTAGAATTTCCGGTCAAATTAAGCATAATTAGGAAAAATGGGAAAATACCGGACAATTAAGCACAATTCCCTGATTAATTTCGGTACAATAAACTAAGTGAAATCGATAAAATATCGATTCATCAGCAGGTTTTATACGTGAAATAAAATACACTACTTGGTTGGCCAATGTAGTTCTAGTAAAAAAGTCTAAC
The DNA here is from genome assembly GCF_000741045.1 of Vigna radiata var. radiata. Lineage (NCBI taxonomy): Eukaryota > Viridiplantae > Streptophyta > Magnoliopsida > Fabales > Fabaceae > Vigna > Vigna radiata. The sequence goes on along the minus strand of NW_014542546.1, from coordinate 98,823 downwards.
GGTAAATGGAGAATGTGTACCGACTTCACCGATCTGAACAAAGCATGCCCCAAAGACACATATCCTCTTCCTAGCATAGATGGCTTGGTAGATGGGGTGTCCGATTACGAAGTGCTGAGTTTTCTAGATGCCTATTCGGGGTATAACCAAATACCAATGTATGCTCCTGATAGAGAAAAGACATCCTTCATTACCGAACGTGGTACCTATTGTTACAATGTTATGTCGTTCGGTCTAAAAAATGTAGGGGCAACATACCAGAGACTCATGGATAAAATGTTTGAACGTGAGATAGGAACGTGTATGGAAGTGTATGTTGATGACATGGTCATACGTAGTCATTCTTTGGAAGATCACATCAAGGACTTGGAAGAAGTGCTGGGGCAGATCAGAAAGTATGGGATGAGACTAAATCCCTCAAAATGCACGTTCGGGGTTAACGCTGGCAGATTCCTAGGATTTATGTTGACGGTCCGGGGAATAGAAGCAAACCCAGATAAGTGTAAGGCAATTTTGGAAATGCGAAGCCCAAATAATTTGAAGGAAATTCAGCGATTGGTCAGACGGTTAACATCTCTGTCACGGTTCATCCCAAAATTGGCAGAGAAGATCAAACCTATTTTGAAGCTTATGAGGAAAAGTGCGTCAGCAGGATGGAATGAAGAGTGCGAGAAAGCGTTTGAGGAGGTTAAGGGAATCTTGACCGTTCCACCCGTTATGGGCAGACCGGATCCCGACCATGTGTTACACATCTTCCTGGCAGTATCTGACACAACAATTAGTGCAGCCTTAATTCAAGAAGAACCTCAGTTTAAGCTGATCTAATTTGTTAGTCGGAGTTTAAAAGAGGCAGAGATTCGATATCAAAAATTCGAGAAAGTAGTCTTATCTCTCCTATACGCCGCTCGTCGCCTTAGGCCATACTTTCAAGGACATCAAGTGATAGTTCGAACAGACTACCCAATAGTTAAAATCCTGCGTAAACCAGATTTGGCTGGAAGGATGATAGGATGGTCAGTTGAGTTGTCCGAGTTTGGACTTCAATATGAGCCCAGAGGTTCGGTGAAAGTCCAGCATTTAGCTGAATTCGCGATTGAATTACCTTACCCGATGCCCAAACAGGTTTGGAAATTGTATGTGGATGGGTCTGCGGGTAAAGCTGGTGGAGGAGCAGGAATAGTTTTAGAAGGATCGAACGGTGTTATAGTTGAACAGTTTGTTGTCTTCAAATTCAAAGTCAGCAATAATCAAGCTGAATATGAAGCATTGATTGTTGGGATGGAGCTCGCTTGGGATATCGAAGTAGATATTTTAGAATGTCGCACGGATTCTCAGATAGTTGAAGGGCATATGAACGGTAGCTATCAGGTGAAAGATGATTGCCTGCTACGATACTTTCATCGAGCAAAGCTGTTGGAGACACACTTTGCTAAGTTTACGATAATTCATGTACCATGAGAACAGAACACGCGAGCCGATCGCTTATCCAAGTTGGCCGATGGGAAGGAGAAAGGGGTCCTTAACTCAGTCATTCGGCAAGTATTATCTGAGCCAAGTATAGAATGTCACACTATCTCTACTCCGTGTAATCCTAATGATCAGAATTGCTGGAAAGAGGAGATCATTCGGTTAATACGAAAACAGGAAGCAGGACACAATCTACAGGCTGAAGAAACGAAGAAAATATCCAGATATTGCCTGATCGGGGATGATCTATATCGCAGAGGATATGTTACGCCTATTATGAAGTGTCTATCCACAGAGGAAGCCACGTATGTTTTACAGGAATTACACCATGGCATATGTGGTAGGCACACCGGGGGTCGGGCATTAAAGGCTCGGGTTCTGAGAGCAGGTTTCTTTTGGCCTACATTGGAACAAGACTACATATCTTTTTCACAGAAATGTGTGTCGTGCCAAAAGCACGGTAATGTTTTTCATGCTCCGGCATCAGAGTTACACAACATATTTGCCCCTTGGCCGTTTGCTCAATGGGGCATGGACATAGTCGGTCCATTTCCGGTCGGTCGATCTCAAAAGAAATTCTTCTTGTCGCTATAGATTACTTCACTAAATGGGTCGAAGTCGAACCATTGGCTAAAATCTCCACTGTTCAGGTCAAACGATTTATATGGTGCCTCATTTGCAGGTTCGGTTTACCAAGAACTACCATAACCGACAACGGACGACAATTTATCGACAAAAGACTATAAAGTTTCTACAAGGAGTTGGGTATCACTAGTATCACAAGTTCAGTGGAGCACCCTCAGACGAACGGGCAAGCTGAAGCGGCTAACAAAATTATCGTTAATGAACTCAAGAAACGCCTAGGTGAAGCTTTAGGGGGATGGGTCGATGAAATCGACCAGGTCTTATGGGGATACCGCTGCTCCCCGCACGGTTCAACTGGTGAATCACCTTTCAATTTAACCTGTGGGACATATGCTATGCTACCTGTAGAAGTTGGTGAACCAACCATGCGACGAAAGCTCTCAGATATGATGATCAATGACGAACAACTTCGAAGTAATTTGGATGTAATAGATGAACGGCGACATATAGCGGCTATAAAAAATGAAGCATACAAGAGATTGGTACCCCGAAGATACAATACTAAGGTAAGGCCCCGGCGATTCATGGAAGGAGATTTAGTGTGGCGCAAGACAACAAACGCAAGGAAAATCCATACCAAAGGGAAACTAGAAACAAATTGGGATGGACCGTTCAGGGTGAAAGAAGACTTAAATAATGGAGCATATTGTTTGGAACACTTAACAGGCGATATTATACCGAACACTTGGAATGCATCTCATTTGAAGTTTTACTTTAGTTGATTCGGTTTTTATTTATTTTGTTTCTGTAAAGATCAGAACTTTTGTATGGGGAATAAGGCGAGGTGCTATTTAATCACCTGTTCATGCTATTTGCAATATCTTATGAATGAATTCACGGATTATATTTCTGATCCATTCGAGGTAATTCTATTGATCAAATCATACCTTTCATTACGTTTTTATTCTTATTGGTGCATAAGGTGATATCTATCGGGTGATAAGGCGCTTACAACGTTTGATTCGAGCGGGTAATATATGTATGGGTGAATAACGTGATATCTATCGAGGAATAAGGCGATTACAACGTTTGATTCGATCGGGTAATATACGTATCGGGGAATAAGGTGATTACAATGTTTGATTCGATCGGGTAATATACGTATCGGGGAATAAGGTGATTACAACGTTTGATTCGATCAGGTAACACGTATCGGGGAATAAGGTTTTGAACAATAACACAGATTATGATATTTTCATGGGGAATAAGGTGGTTATCATATTTAAACAGCAATATATTATGAACATACTACTAACAATGTTCAAGATAGTTCATACAAAATTTAACATAGTGAACTTATATAACAATACTTGTTCAAAACCGTACTGACAACACTACATAGTTATTAGTTGCAAATGTTCTTCAGTTTTTGTTGGCAGGATCGGTGGACTTATGTGCCAGGTCGGTAGCAGAAGCCACCCGACCGTCCATCATCTCAGCAGTTTCCTTCCTTGCCACTGGAACAGTTTCTATGTTCTCGACATTCGCAGCAACTTGACTACCTAGGTCAATCAGGTTCCCATCAACAACTACCTTCATGATATCAAAGCTTGGATCGGTTAGGGGAGTGTTGAAGAAATAGTGACATTGGGCAATTCCCTGCTCAAACCCTAACTCCCTTTCCAAGCATACTTGATCTCCCAATCGGGCAGTTTCCGTAAACAAATTATCTCGCTCGATGATCAGGTCATCACGCTCCTTAGTTAAGTTGCTGTTGTTGTTGGTCAATTCTTCAACACTTTTCTTCAAGATGTCCATGGAATTCTTAAGGGTGACAACCTCTTTCTGTGATGCGTTCAATTGATTCGTCGCCTTCACTCGATCATCCTCAGCCGCCTTGGCCAATTCATGAATGCGTAAGGTCAAAGAAATGTTCTTTTTCTTAAACTCTGCCAATTCATTCGTGGCCACTTCTAGCTCATTCACCAATAATGGTTTGGTGGTTCCAGCAGAATAGTTCAAGAAAATGCTTGCTCAAGCTATCAACTCATATGCCATGTTAAGAGATTCACTAGGCGTCATTTCCTTGAATGGCTTCCTCTCCTCAGGTGTGAGGTTGAATTGCAACCGGTCAGATACATGGACGTTCGGGTCCAGCGGCCCGGTCAGCAATGGTAGGCTCATTTTTTGTTTCTCGGGGGGAGAAGGTGTCTTCTCCGCTTTCCTTTTTGGTTTGCCTCTTGTGATGCTAGATTTGGTAGCTTTGGTTTCAACAATATCCTCTACCGAATTAGAGATCTTCAAGGCCAGGTTAACAATAGGAGCGGTTTTTGCTGGAGATGTGGGAGAAGAGGAACTTTCAGCAACCTTTTTCAATTTCTTCTGTGCCATCAATCGAGCAAAGGCAGCATGTTGATCCATTCCTTCAAATAGTTCTACAAATAAAGAATGAATTTGGACAGGTCAATAATGATAGACGTTCGACAATAAAATGGATATAAGTCGTACCTAACACTTTATTTTGTAACTCATCGGTGCCAAGAAGTTTTATCAATATGCGGGATGACGTCTTACGGGGTAACTGATCGATCTTATTAATAATCTTTAACTCGTCCTCAGTCATATCCATTGTTGGCCATGATTCTAATCGAGTGGGTTCTTCGGTCCAATACAAAGGAAATTTTGGTTGACCATCATTCAGGAAATATTTTGGCCGACCAGGTTCACGGATCGCTATTTTACACTAATTTACTTTGAAATCCTTATATGAAGAGTTAAAAGAAGTGAATTACTGTTTATCTTTAACCGGAAGGAGGGAAACCCAAGACCTATTGGGGTTAGGGAAAGCTCGGAAGAAATACAAAAAAGACTTAGGGGTGGGATCAAATTGCAGACCGGTGCATAACAAATGGAAGGCTTGCATGCAAGCCCATCCATTGGGATGAAGTTGGGCAGGGCATATGTTCAAATATTTCAATACTCCCATTTGAAACTCAGTAAAGGGAAGTCGTACGCCTAGATCTTTGAACAAAGTGATATATACATAAAAAAAATCTAAACCATATCCCTCCCGACCGTGGCATGCTCTCTCATTCGAACGACATACTACTAGTGTATAATCGTCAACCTCCCTAAAGTCAGATAAAATGTATACCTTTTGCAGTAGATGTCTGATGGTTGCTCTACGAATGTAATAAGGAAGATAGTTTTTTACCTCATGGGGAGCCCACTCATACCCTTCTACTCTGGGTGGTGCTACGATGGACGTCCATGTCCGGGAGTCATCAATGTTAAATTCTACATAAAAATGACCGGACAAGCTACTAGAATCACTAGAGTTACTGGAAGATGACTTCGACGACGACGAAACCCTATGATCAGTACCCCTGGACGATCATCACCAAATTTCTCGTTGATGGGAAAGAGGTAGACATTACCTTGTTTAACAGGACGATCGGCGATTGCGATAACTCGTTCAGGATTCACCTATGAATGAAGTGTGCAAAGTGAAAATGACAGTGGTCCCTCCCCCCTTTTTATAGCCGGGATAAACGGTTTCGTGTCCTCATCTAGACCGTCTATCCCCCTCAAATTTGACGGTGAGGACTTCGTGCCTGTTCACGTCCTTTGTAGGGATGTCATGAGGTTAATCTCAACCATTCCTAACTCCTCATCCTACGGGTGAGATGAAGCGTCTTCTCGGGAGTTAAAACCCTTCATCAGTCACATCTTTTCAACAACGGTCATGATTACAGTAAAACTCCTACGCTTTTGTTATAGCTAGGGGCTTTGGGGGCTTATGTAGTATAAAGGGATTTAGGTCGATCGGGAATTCTATGAGGAAGATCGGGAGTAGACTTGTACCGATAGGGAAGGCTATGACAGTGCTGGATAATTGGCTGGCTCACATAGTGTACGAGTTGTATGAGAAAATTTAGTTGACCGAGAAGAAAACAAGCGCGGTGATTACTGAGTAGTTAGTGGAGATATTTTGCGAATTTGGTGGAGCAAGAATTTAGGAAGTGGGAAGCAGTTGCGACTGACGTGGAGGAAATTACGGAATAGTTGAGCCTAGTCTAACTGGCTCCTATTATGGTGGGATTATTTCTCTATAAATAGAACAGCATGGCTCAGGTATAGGGTTAGATTGATTTTCTAAATATAATTACTTGGGTGACCTAGCTGACTTGAGCGTTGGAGTGCTAACTTGCAGGTACTCACCGTTCGGTTTCCAGATCATTACCAAGTAAGTTGCGAAGGAGATTGTGATTTCAGGTTTTGAATCGTGGTCTCATTTCAACAAAAACAGACACAATGATCTCCATACTTCTCTTGATGAAGGCATAATTGCTCATCTGATGCCAATACTCACTGATGTTGTAGCACATATAAAGAAGGGTTTTTCCTTTCAATCTTGGAGGGCAATATCTATAGGTCACATCATCTGACTCAGAAACGCGAAAAAGAGTGAAGTTTCTTCACCACCGACTTATGCTACCCATCGGTACAACCGTCCCGCGTCATCCGTACGGCCAATCCCGCAGCCGGAGCCTGAACGAGACCGGCACGATCTCCGTCTCGTCGCCTAAAACAAATCTCAACCTCTACCGGTAGAAGCGACTTTATGATTGAAATCAATACTTCCTTACCACAGTGCTACTGCTTCCACATTGTTTATAAGCGATGCACCCCTTCATTATAAACACCACCGGGTGGCCGCGACTCTCGCCACACTACTGAAATCATCCCCCATCACTGCCTCGACTCGGGCAAGCGCCGCCTTTGGCCAGCGGCAACACTTACATCTCTAGTTTGTGTTGTCACCTACGCGTGAACCAGACTATGCCATCGGACCACCGCCCTCGCGTTGTTCGGTCAAGCCATTGTCACCCGCAACAGTTGTACCGATTGGACCCACCTCCTTCATCAAAAGAATTAATCTTTTCTCTCCCCTATGACGCAAGTGTCGCGCTCTCAAGACGCACTCCTTCATCCTCTCCAGATAAGAATCAACCTGTTCACCTGTACGAACGACATGGAAAGCCTGGGACAACTTGCGAAGGACCTTGACGCGGTCGAAGGCAATGACCCAAACCGATCTTCTTCAGAGAAAATCCCAATGGTCCAATCTTCTAGGTGAGAGAACTCACCACGACATCGTCCACTCATCCGATCTCTCCTCCATCTGGTCTTCGGTGGCGTCACCATCGGCGTCTCCGGCGGCATCACCGCCACCACCACGGATCGCTGCCCTGCACCACCAGCGAGCCATAGCAGAGCAAAGTCTCTCTCCACGAGCGGGCCCCCTTTTTATCCAACCAAAATCCTAATTCAAGGTTTCTTGATTTATTGGGAATTTTGAGTGTTCAACTGGTTTGGTCCGATTGGCTGACGGCTATCGCCCACATCTATGAGACAAGGGTGTTTGACATCTCCACCAACATAAATAATGCTTAAACTGGCATATATTGCATTCCATAATATATGTAATGCATTATTAAGTATGTGTTCAAGTGCAGGTTTGAATTCAAATGCAGGTTACAGGAAAAAATATCCTTTAGCTTAAACGTCTTTAATTGAGATTATGTTCTTGATATCAATTCTATCATGGCAATTCTTGGAGAATGCTAAACACCTTACAGGATGGTCACTCCTGTCGACTAGACGTTAAACACCGAACGGGTCGGTCGTTCCCGAACACCTTGTGGGATGGTCACTCCCATCGTCTAGCAAACCTGGACGTTAAACACCTTACAGGATGGTCACTCTTGTCGACTAGACATTGAACACCGAATGGGTCGGTCGTTCCCGAACACCTTGTGGGATGGTCACTCCCGTCGTCTAGCAAACCTGGACGTTAAACACCTTACTAAAGCAGTTACAATCTCAACCGATCAGACTCAATTATATCTTACAGATTACTAAAGCAATCACAAACCTCTAAAGCAGTTACATGCTCATCCAGTTTACATCAAGTGCAACTAGCTACTTCAACATTTCTACCTACACAAGGCCAGGACAGACCGCGTCTTGACGCCCTATGGACCATAACATCCATCAATACACTAGACCGACCGTGTCTAGTCACATCAAGACCCATCGCGTCTTGGTAACTCATGGACTATAACGTCCATCAAACACACTAGACCGACCGAGTCTAGTTACATCAAGACCCACCGAGTCTTGGTAACTCATGGACTATAACGTCCATCAAAT
>NW_014542546.1:75490-90155 GCF_000741045.1 Vigna radiata var. radiata | reverse complement strand
CCACCGAGTCTTGGTAACTCATGGACTATAACGTCCATCAAATACACTAGACCGACCGACTCTAGTTACATCAAGACCCACCGAGTCTTGGTAACCCATGGACTATAACGTCCATCCAATACACTAGATCGACCGTGTCTAGTCACATCAAGACCCACCACGTCTTGGTAACTCATGGACTATAACGTCCGTTTATACACTAGACCGACCGTGTCTAGTCCCCTCAAGACCCACCGTGTCTTGGTAACCCAACGACACAGTTCGTCAACAAGTTTTATGGGCGACATAGTCCACGAAACAACAAACGACACAGTTCGTCAACACCGATCGGCCACTATCTTCTCCAGCACGCATCAAAGTCCTACAGTCAAGCCAGACTATAGCCTTGCCTTTCCTTTGGACTTGGGGGGGATGATGCACGGTATTATATCTCTGACGTCCGGTCTGCTAAACCGAGCGGCCAAGCTTGTTAATCAAATGGGCCGAATCAACAGATTGGTCCAGCTCTATTGGGCTCGAGGCCCATCATCTCGCAAATGAATAATATCATTTATCACGTACTAAATAATATCTCAATAGAGATATATCAGGTAAAGTTTGTTTATATTTTATTCTATTTATATTTTATTCTGTTATATTGATTTTATATCGATTCAAAGCCTATAAATAAAGAGCAAAAGGCTCCAAACAAGGTATGCTGATACTCTCTCGCACTCATACTTTCACACCTAATTGAGTTGTCAACTTTTCTCCGTTGTAAGCATCCACTTGCTGAGGACTGAGGGTTTTCCTACACCGACGTCTAACTTGATCATCGGAGTGCCTTTACAGGTACCACCCCCCTCCCGGGTGAAGGTTGGAACTTGACGGACGGTCTGAAGAACGGACGGCAAAGGAATTTGAAGATCTCGCATCAGAAGGAAGCAGAATCGCGTAATCAAAGTTAGTGCTTTCGGTCCCAGAAAATCCCTACCGAAACATTATTTAAATATTCTTTTATTAAAATAAATATTTATGTAATAATTATATAATAATATGATATATATTTTTTTTTGAAATTAACGTATACGTGTTGGTTTCGAGTGCGGAATGATGATATAACAATCCCATAATCACATGTTTAACTAATTTGTTTCGTTAAAAAGCTTATATAATAAAAGTTTGATCTCTTCAATCACATGATTTTGGGATAGCTTTCAAAACGAGTTTTATGGAATGAGTTTTTTACTAAAACGAAATCTCTCTTTTCTTCTTCCTGTCGAAGGATGTAGTGGAGAACGGATGTACCACGACATTAATGGTGGTGATGTGATTTACTTGGGGAAGGTATTTGAATCTTTTTATTTGTTTATCGGAGAGCAATTAGTAATGATAGGGATGCATGAAGAAAGAGTTCTCAAACAAATATAGGATGTTTCTTGCATCATCCCAAAAATTATATAAAATTATATAATATCGAATGATAAATACTAGAATATAATAGAACAGTATAAGTATGTAGATATATAAAGTTATAAATTTATAGTCATCTAAAATTGACCATAAATTTAAAACTTTACTTACAAAGAGTATTTCAAAATATAAACAAAACAGTTAAGGAATCCTAATGATTATGTAGTTGCATCATCTCTCTCCAAAGCTTGTTCCAGAGGCACCTCCCCTCTACTCACATCTAAGTGGATGATCATTGCAACAAGAAGAACACAACCATACAGGACACAAGCAAGCAACAAGGGTAAACTAGGTTGAAAAACATACATATTATCTTATAGCATTAGAAATATAAAATCACAATTCATACGAGTAAGTAAGCAAAGCATCATATCATGTTATAACACAGACTATACTCATTCCGGACTTAGAATGAATATCGAACTATAACGAGTTGTGCACTTGCGGTGGCCTCTACTATTTTGTAGAGCCCTTGCAAATGGGTTTAACCCTACCACACACAAGGTAAGTTTATAACCGCGCAATAGGCCTCAAGGTAGCGCCTACACTAGGACCTCCTACATACTACTCTCACCACATGCATCAATCTTCTCTAAGTGAGAATGAAAGATCATTAGAGTGTTAGGATAACCCCCAAGACTGAGCTCCTATATTCATTCTAAACACTACAATGATCTCACCAAGAGATCTTACTTTCATATATACTTACACCAGAATCATCCCAATGTCTTTCCTTTTTAAATCATTAACATACCATCTTCTAATTATATAATCACATTCAGTACTATATTAAACCATATATATAACATACATCATCAACCATTTTAAAACAGAAGAAGAACATATACAATCCAAGAACATATGACTCCATGCACAAAATTTCTAAATTTCAACTCAATAGCATAAACACACAATTATACAATGCACACATAGTATATTTCATCAATTTAACAGAACCTACTCCAACCATTCAGTAATTTCATGGAACATAAAAGAATGTCTAGCTTCCTTTACCTCTAAATCAAACAGCCAAGTTCCCGAAGACCCCAACCACACGCTTGCACCTCCAGAAAATGCTAGAAATACCTATAGATCACCATTTGATGATGAAATACAGATTTTAGAACCTAGTTGGGATTAGAATTTGAAGAAAGACACAATGAGCTACATGCAGTAAGATCTGTTGCAAGATCCCAGCCCTGAAATTGCATGGAAAAATGGAAAAATAACTTACCAGTGAAGGATTGAAAAACTGATTGGTACAAATCGAAGCCCTCAACATCAGGAATACTTAAACGTCTCTTGATCGATGAACAAACAGTTCAGCAATGAATGAATTTAGAAAAAAAAACAGAGCTCAAAAAAGAAATTGACTTATAAAGAAATTGACTTATAAAGAAATAAAATTTACACTAATGAACCAAAATATGTTTAATAATAAAAATATATTTATATTTTAAAAATGAAACTCTAATTCTATTAGTATAATACATCATTACCCGTTCTTAATCCTATTTCAGATTCTTACACTTCTTCCTGCATGTTTATTTTTTCTTCCTACACCGTCATAAATTCTGATATTCATATTTTATCTTTCATTAAAATATTAAAAGTAAATTTATTTCAAAATATCGATTTTTAGTGATAGTTTACACTTAGCGTATTGTAGTATAGCGTTCGATATGAAGCTGAAAACGGAAATGTAACAGGGATTAGAAAAGAAGATGAAGATGGAAATGGAGAGGTATTATTGGTGCAGGGTAAAATGGAGAAGAAAAAGTTTTGATAGAGGGCAGAAAGAAATTTGATGGGGGTGCAGGAAGCAACAACTTTTTGTTTTAAGTGTATATGTGTGTGAGGTGAGGAGGAGTTACCCATGAATGGAGGTAGGACATTCTTAAAACCAGCAACCTAGTCGGGGAATTCAAGAAAGCCTCCTGAGTTATCTTCGATTACATTCATAGGCATAGGACGTGGTAAGCCATCACCAAATCAGGGTCCTGCCACCTACCCACCACTAATTTTAAGTTTTCAAAATATAATATTATTTCTTAGTAATGATTTTAAAAACGAAAACATTATTTATTTCATAGCTTAAAGTGCATAATAAATTCAGGGATTTTAAATTATATTTTTATTAAATTTACACTGTAATACTATGTTTTATATTAATCACAGTTAACAACACAAGGTAATAATAGTTACGTGACCCAACTAACAAAAAATTAAATGATTCAAATGAAAAATATAAAAAGTTTATGTATTCAATAAAACAACAAAGTTTACAATAAATCAATTAAAATGTATTAAAATTTATCATGAATTTAAAACTTATTTCTTTCATCAATTATAATTGATCCTTATAGTTTATTTATGTACTCAACATTTATTCCTCCTCACTAAAAAATACCAATGAATAACTATAATTAATGATTGAAAAATAATGACTAAACAAGTATATAATAGAATATACGTGTACTGTCTCTTTAACCCATACATTATACTCTTATTATTTTACTAAACATCTCAACAAAAACGTATACAACATATGTTTACAACTCTTTGAAAAGATTAAGAATATATATATATATATATATATATATATATATATATATATATATATATATATATATATATATATATATTGTTTAATCCTTCATTGTTAAATATTTCTATTTGGAGAATCTTTTATTTCTATATAACATGATTATCAGGATCAAAACAACATTTTTTTTTTCATATCATTCAAATTATAAATTTATCATTATTAATTATTTTATTTTATTTCAAGAACACTCGTTCGTTGAATAGATTAAAAGAATATGGACTTGACATTCCACTCGCACATAGTCTCATATTAAGAAATTAAGTCATCCTTATATAATAGAGTTAATTCTTAAAACATGTACGATACAGTTCTTTTTACACTCCACGTATAGAAATCATCATCAGCTCTCACTTCTTAAACATATTTCTCTATATAAGTCTAATATTTGTAAAGTCAAATTAATCTTATTACTGAATCCTCATTCAATACAAATTCTAAAATCATACACGATTTGAAAATAACTACATTACATATACATTAAATCAACATCTCAAGGTAGATTTTGCAAAACATATTTTGCAAAAATATAATATAAAATTTTATAAGTTAAGTTGTATTATTTAATGTCAAAAGCTACATATCTTATTATCTATCTAAACTTGAGATTATCAAACAATAATATATTACAATAATCAAATGAAACAATGAGTCTTCCAACGTCTAATACTTTTAAAACAATTCACTTTTATGTTCCAAACCTTGCAAAGTACATAACTAAATTTACTTGGGATGATGTTAGGTCTGTTGAATTTGATCCAACATGTCCTTCTTGAGTTGACCTTCATGGATGGTGGATCCTGATTGAATAACTTGTATGCATGTATATATATTGATATATATGGATATAACATTTGATCTTAGTTGAATTGTCCTAAATATTTGGTTTGCATGACACTTGATATGTGTCATAGGGATTTTTGGAGCTATGTCGTTCCTAAACACAATGCTTATATATTAGATGTTAACTTTTGTAGAACTTATCTATTGTTATTTTAAAGTCTTCTTAATATCTAGTTATGATATTATATGATTAAATCAATTTATTAGCATTTATATATATATATACATATATATATATATATATATATATATATATATATATATATATATATATATAATCATATTAATGTTATTATGATCTATTTATATTAACTTATCCTTTTATATTTAACTTATGTTATTTATTATGATGATATATAATACAAGAACATATCTTATTATAAATGGTAATACAATCATACCGACTTCAATGGAAATGATATTTATATTTATTATAATATAAATATTTTTGGAATTAATTATTCTTCGAAACTTTGATTAAATTTAATCTTCCAATTTTATAAATGCATGAATTTAGTCTTTGTAACAAAATTTTAAGTTTATTTTGCGTTTCATTATAGTATTAAGTTTTTTATAACATTTGACACATTTTTGTTTCAATATTAATTGAGAAACACTTTTAAAACGTTAGATAAAGTTAAATATTATTACAAAAACTAAATCCATGCATTTCTAAAAATAAATTACTAAATTGATTCAAAATTTTAAGAATAAACTAATTCCAATTACTAAGATTTGTAACTTAGATTCATAAAATACTTGTATTTTGTTTTAAAAAATTTAAACTACACTTTCTCATCAAACACTTTAAGTAAATTATCACTTTATAATAATTATACAAGTGAATAGATATTTTTTTTTTAAATGACTCACACTAATACAAAAGACACTTTGATGTCTATTATTTTCGATCTTTAATTCTACACTACATATAACATCTCATTTTAATAGTATAAAACTACCAAAATAAAACGTTACATAGATACTAAAAGAACAACAAGGTTAAACAAACCTTCCACAAAGAAGAGATCTACTTATGTCGATCCATCTAACTATACCTCTACTTCACCCTTACCTCTCGCTGGATCAACTGCAAAGATTGTCTCCCTAAGCTCACACCATTTTAGTGATCATCGCAAAAGAAAAAACAACAAATAGACAGACAACACACAAGTAAGGGTAAGCTAGTGGTAAGACACTTCATCATAATACAATAAAAAATTCCATTATTCATTATATTACACACATACTAAACATACATCATAATCATATCATAACATTAGACTCGACTCATCCAAATATAGTATGAATGTCGAGCTACGATGATTCATGCACTTGTGGTGGCCTCTAACAATACCATTAAAATCCAAATATAAACACCAACCTATGCCATCGAAAAGGTTAGTCCGTTAACACTTGTGACCGGTGACCATAGATTAAGACCTCATGCTACTCTTCACCGCATAACAATCCATCTCCACTTGAGATTGAGGTTATTGAGAGCGTTAGGATAAACCTCCGGATTAACTCCAGCCATTTATACAAACAACACTATAGGGCACCACCATGTAACCTCTCCACAAGGATCATGGAATTACGTCCATCAACACCATTCACACATTCAACCACATATTCATCATCATCATCATCATCATCATCATTCTCACAATCATAAATACCTATATATATTATTCACAGAATCATTTCATACTATCACATGAAACTTTTAATTATACATTAAACAACTAGAAACACCCTTACAAGTCATCAAAAATCACACAATAACACAATTTCTTCATGACATCTTGATACTCACACTTAGGTAAGGAAAAAAGCTTTGAGACTCTCACCAACAGCTCCGAAAGTGTCCAAAACCCCCCAAAATGACCTAAACAACGTCTAAAATGGACATCCAAAACCTTGAAAACTCTTCAAACCAGTGGAATGGTGATTTTCGAACAACAATTGATTATCTATATGGTAGTTGGTGTAACAAGTTATTCTTTCTAGATTTTCAAAAAAGATTGTTTTCTATTTTTCGTCAATATATTGTTTTTTTTTTCAAACTTTGCAAAAATATTTTACATACTTAGACTTTGAATTTTGATCTGAAATTTTTTGTGGGCTCTTCTCATGATTCTTTGGTACTTTGAACAAATTCTCAAGTCATTTGAAGTTCTTTTGAATATATTTTTAGTTTTACTCTAAATTTGGATGTGTACAGTGAACAAACAAGTTCAACAATACTAATATCAACAATAACAATACCAACAAGCTCAACAAATTTATAGCAAATAAAAAATGAAAACGAAAGTTCATCAAAATCCCAAAACAAAACTAACATTTTTTAAGGTGAGTTTGCCGCTAGAATAAAGTTTCT
The DNA here is from genome assembly GCF_000741045.1 of Vigna radiata var. radiata. Taxonomy (NCBI): domain Eukaryota; kingdom Viridiplantae; phylum Streptophyta; class Magnoliopsida; order Fabales; family Fabaceae; genus Vigna; species Vigna radiata. Next base: position 82,875 of record NW_014542546.1, on the reverse strand, counting down.
ATACTCCAAAGAGTACCTATGCACGAAACTAATCAGTCAAAACTAAAAAAAAAAATCATACCTAAGGTAGTCAATCAACGTGCTTTTATGTAAAATGAAAGAAAGATCACATGTATTGGTCGTCTGAGAAGAGTTTGAGCAGAAAAGAAGGTTTTGAACCGCAAATATAAAGTGAATAAATTTTCACCCTCCTGCCTAAATTTTTAATGAATTATTAATAACGGTCTAAAAACCGTTATTTTCATGCTTAAATTTGATAGTAAAGCACACCCTTTATGGCTTAGAGTGAGCTTTAAATCAAGTAAAACACTTAGTTGTGTCTTGTGAGAGTCAAAAGTTAGTTTTAGCGATATTATGCTTGTTTCGCAGGGTTTTTAGATAAATTAAAGATGGAAGTGAAATAAGGTGGATTTAGACCCATGAAAGAAGGAGAAAAATGATGAAAAGAAGGGTCAAGCAAACCGCTGAGCACCATAATGGTCTGCTGAGCGCTCAAAGCGATTAGAGGGAAACCGCTCAGCGGTCAAAGCAACACAAGGCAAAGCGCTAAGCGGTGAATTTAGGCGCCTGAGCGGTTGTCTGTTTTTTTTAGCTAAATTCTGTAAATCTTTCTATAATCTATCTGTTATCTTTTTGGGCTTATATATAGCCCAAGTGCGAATTAGAAGGGGATTCTCTTAGCAGAGAGAAACGTCTAGAGCTATTCCACACGCCTTGGAGGAGGTTCCTTGGATGCTTAGGCTCCAATCAACCAAGTTTAGGGTTATTTCTTCTATTCTTTCATTATTTTCATCTAGTTTCACCATGACAATGGTGAACTAAAACCTTTGTTGTTGGGGAACAATGTAATCTTTTGAAACTCTCATATATTCAAATTCTTATTTATTTCATATGCTTGTCATATACTTATTTATCAATTGTTGGGTTCTCATTTATGCTGAATGCTTTTATTGTTTAACTCATTCAGTAAAAGATGTTTGTCTTTATCGATATGGGGACGTACGGTAATGTCATGAACTAGTGGGGAATTCCTTGATTATGCCAATATCGCCTAGGGATAGGGGTAGGACGGTCAATTGTATTTGCTTCCGATCGTAATGCATTATTGGTTACTAGGGGAGGCTAGGGATAGCAAGCCGGTAATTAATAATAAGCTCTTTTCACCAAGGGATTGGGTTAAGGGTAAATTAGAAAGTTTGCATGGCAATTAGATAAATAAGTGAAGTAAATAAGAAGAGTAGATATATGAGAGTGGATAAGATGAAATTGTAAACCCCAACAACACCATTCATCCATAGTTTCTTAAAACCAATTGAATCAACTGTATTGCTTGTTTATTTTTGTTCTTTGCATATAACCACCAAATTTATTTCTTTCTCAAGTCTTACACAATTAGGTTATATGAAAGTTATAGCCTAAGAGTCCTTTGGGAAAACGATACTCGGACTTACCCGTTTATATTACTTGATAACGATCTGGTACACTTGTCAGGGACTTAACAAGTTTTTGGTGTCATTACCGGGGACTCGTGGTTTAACTTATCTAGTTGTGTAAACTGATTAAGTTTAACTTGATTGTATATATCTTTTTATCTTTTTATCTTTTTATTTTTTTTAAAAAATATAAAAAAGTGCTACTAGGGGTTGTGTTTCTTGTGCATGCAGCAGGAGCCTAAACATACTAGGAGCAAGAAAAATACGCAACCTCTTCTTGAAGGCTTAAGCGAGACAAGGGGGAGAAGGAGAATCAGACGTCCATCTAGGGATTTGTTTCCTTCCCCTGAAAGATTATTATCACCTTCACCAGATAGAAGAACAGAGGAGATGACTGAAAGAACTCCTCCAAGACGCACTCTTGTAGACCAATCAAATGTGGTTGACCCTTTCCATTTTAACAGCATAGTCATGCATACAAATCAAATGACCAACATGGTGATGAATCCAGCACTTATACACTTGGTGCAAAGCAAACCGTTTCATGGTCTGTCAAAATGAGAATCCTTATGATCATTTGACAGTGTTTAGTGAAATATGCAATACAGTGAAGATGGCAGGTGTATCAGATGATATAGTAAGGCTTAGTTTGTTCCCGTTCTCATTAGGAGGCAATGCTAAGACGTGGCTCAACTCCTTCCTTGAAGGGACATTTACTACATGGGAGACTGTGGCTAGAACATTTGTCAAGAAATGTTTTCCACAGTCAAAAATTACACATGGAAGACTGGAAATCTCATCATTCAAGCAGGGCATGATAGAGACTCTCGGGTAAGCATGGGATAGGTTTAAAAGCCTGTTAAGGAAGACCCCGGTCCATGGATTTGATAAGACAACCACAGTTCTTGCATTCCTTGGAGGACTACAGATGCAATCAAAGATGATATGAAATGTTGCAGCCAGAGGGGATATTAGAATGAAAACCGAGGATGACGCTTATGAGTTGATTGAAAGTATGGCAAATAATGAAGAAATGCAGAGTGAGAATGATGATGTTGTGTAGAAAATTCCATAATCACAGGATTATAGTTCTATGATCGAACAAACAGGATAATTACTCAGCAATTGGAGATAATTATTCAGAAGTTATCTAGCTTACCACAGGAGATGATAACAGTTCCAAGAAATTTAGAACAACCTCAATTCATGCCAATACAAAGGAACATTGATTCAGAAGAAATGTTTCATAAATTTGTGAAGAGTAGCGTGTTCTATGTTGATAAAAGGGAGGAAAAGGAGGCATGTGAAATTATTACTAGAAGTGGGAGAGTATTGGAGGAGAGGATAGTCGAAAAAAGAGAGGTAGGAAAAGAGAGTGTTGAAGAAAAAAATGAGCAAGAGGAAGATAGAGAGAAAAAAAATATGAAAAATGGTGAGGATGATGAAAGGAAAGAAGAAGTTGAAAAATTGAAAGAGAAGGAGTATGTTAAACCTTTGCCTCATATACCAAGTTTTTAAAAGAATTGCTTATGAAAAAGAGGAAGTATGTTGAGAAGGAAACCATTGAAGTGCAAGGAAATTGTAGTGCAGTCATACAAAGGAAATTACCTCTTAAACTGCAAGATCCAGGAAGTTTCACTATTCCATGTACTATTGGAGAGTTAGAAGTGGGAAAAGCTCTGATTGATTTGGGAGCAAGCATTAATCTAATGCCTCTTTCTATGTTTTCGAAGATTAGAGGATTAGAATTGAAGCCAACAAGGATGACTCTTCAATTAGCAGATAGATCTCTTAAATAACCATATGGAGTGGCTGAAGATGTGATAGTTAAAGTAGACAATTTTTTATTCCCAGTGGATTTTGTTGTCATGGAGATGGAGGAGAATGGAGAAACACCTTTGATTCTTGGAAGACCTTTCATGAAGACAGCTAGAATTTTAATTGATGTAAAGAATGGTAAGCTGAAGGTCAGAGTACAAGATGAAGAGGTGAATTTTGATGTTTTTCAAGCAATGTTGTATCCTAGAGATAAAAAGTCGTGCTTTCAAATAAACATTGTGGAAGAACTTTGTATGTTGCAAGATAAGAGAATACGGAATGCATCTGCATTGGAGAGGTCGCTCATTAATGAGAATGAAGATTTACATGAAGAAGAAGAGAAAATGATTGAAGAATGTGTCCGTGAATTGGAAGAAACAAAAGAAATCCCAATAGAACAAGCTAGTTTTGAACGAATTGATCCCAAGGAGAAAGTAAAGGAAAGTAAGCTTGAATTGAAGGAATTACCACCACATTTGAAGTATGTATTTTTGGAAGTTGATGGAGGGAAGCCAGTCATTATTAGTAAGTTATTATCTCCAAAAGAAGAAGAAAAGTTGGTGGAAGTCTTAAAGGCAAATAAAGGTGCTATAGGCTGGTCAATTGTAGATCTTAAGGGAATAAGCCCTACATATTGTATGCACAGGATTCTTATGGAGAGCGATTATCGACCAGTGGCTCAACCACAAAGAAGATTAAATCCAGTTATGAAAGAAGTTGTGAGAAAGGAAGTGTTGAAGTTACTAGAAGCAGGAGTTATATACCCAATATCTGATAGTAAATGGGTAAGTCCAGTTCAAGTGGTGCCAAAGAAAGAAGGAATGGCAGTAATTCATAATGAGAAAAATAAATTAATTCCTACACGAACAGATTATTGGGTGGCGGATGTGTATAGATTACAGGAAGTTAAATACAACTACTAGAAAGGATCATTTTCCCTTACCTTTTATGGACCAGATGCTAGAAAGATTAGCTGGACAAGCATATTATTGCTTCCTTGATGGTTATTCTGGATATAATCAAATTGTGGTAGATCCTGAAGAGCAAGAGAAAACAACTTTTGCATGTCCTTTTGGTATATTTGCCTATAGAAAAATGTCATTTGGATTATGTAATGCACCTGCCACATTTCAAAGGTGTATGCAAGCCATCTTTGCGGAATTTATGGAGAAAAGCATAGAAGTCTTCATGGATGATTTTTCGGTATTTGGAGATTCTTTTCAGAGATGTTATACAACTTAGATGCAGTTCTTAAAAGATGTGTTCAAACAAATCTTGTATTGAATTGGGAAAAATGCCATTTTATGGTTACTGAAGGAATTGTGTTGGGACACAAAATTTCCTCTAAAGGGATTGAAGTTGACAAAGCCAAAGTGGAGGTAATTGAAAAGCTTCCACCACCATCAAACGTGAAAGGAATCCGAAGTTTCTTAAGCCATGTTGGTTTCTATAGGATATTTATCAAAGACTTTTCAAAGATTGCTAAGCCATTGAGTAATTTGCTAGTGAAGGATACACCATTTGAGATGAGTTCTGAATGTTTGCAAGCTTTTGATGTTCTGAATAAAAACTTAATTTCTGCTCCATTAATTGTAGCTCCAGACTAGAATAAGGATTTTGAACTTATGTGTGATACTAGTGATTATGCTATAGGTGCGGTATTGGGTCAAAGAAGAGAAAAAGTATTTCATTCTATTTACTATGCTAGTAAAGTCTTAAATGAAGCTTAGTTAAATTATGCTACCACAGAGAAAAAAATTTTGGCTATAGTCTATGCATTGGAGAAATTTAGATCTTATCTCATTGGATCTAAAGTTATAGTTTATACGGATCATGCAGCTATAAAGTACTTGCTAACAAGCCAGATTCAAAGCCACGGTTAATCAGGTGGGTGCTTTTGTTACAAGAATTTGACATAGAGATTCGGGATAAAAAGGGAAGTGTGAATTTAATAGCTGATCACTTATCTCCACTGGTTAACACGGAAGTAATGAGCAAGGAGAAGGAAGTCTGGGAGTCTTTTTCAGATGAAACTCTTTTTTTATATCCAACAAAGGCCATGGTTTGCTGATATGGCTAATTTTAAAGTTGCAGGTGTTATCCCTGGAGAATTAAATTGGCAACAGAAAAAGAAGTTTTATTCTGATGCTAAGCAATTTATATGGGATGATCCATATTTATTTAAGATTGGAGCAGATAATCTTTTAAGGAGATGCGTAACTAAGGAAGAGGCAAAAGGAATCCTTTGGCATTGTCATAATTCTCCTCATGGAGGGCATTATAATGGGGAGCGAACAGTTGCGAAAATTCTTCAGTTAGGATTTTATTGGCATACTTTATTCAAAGATGCACATAATCATGCTAGGAATTGTGATAAGTGTCAAAGAACAGGAGCTATTTCAAGAAGTCATGAGATGTCGTTACAAGGTATTCTGGAAGTTGAAGTTTTTGACTGTTGGGGTATTGATTTTGTTGGGCCTTTTCCACCATCATTTAATAATGAATATATTTTGGTGGCTGTTGATTACGTGAGTAAATGGGTGGAAGCTATAGCATGTCCAAAGAATGATGCTAATACGGTGATTAAACTCTTGAAAAGGCAAATATTCTCACGTTTTGGAACCCCTAGGGTACTTATTAGTGATGGGGGGTCTCATTTTTGTAATGCTCAGCTTGTTAAGGTACTTAGACATTATGGGGTGAAACATAAAGTGGCTGCACCATATCATCCACAAACAAATGGTCAAGCTGAGGTTTCCAATAGGGAAATTAAGAGGATATTAGAGAAGACAATTGCTTTTTCACGGAAAGATTGGTCACGGAAATTAGATGATGCTCTTTGGGCATACAGGATGACCATGAAGACTTCCATGGGGTTATCACCTTTTCAAATGGTACATGGGAAAGCATGTCACTTGCCAGTAGAAATGGAACATAAGGCTTTGTGGGCTTTGAAATTTTTAAATTTTGATCCTCTTGAAATTCAAAGCAAACTAAGAAATCAGTTGTTAGAACTTGAAGAGATGCGGTTACATGCATATGATTCATCCAGGTGTTATAAAGAAAATGTGAAATTTTATCATGATAAAAAGCTGATAAAGAGAATTTTCACTCCAGGACAGCAGATGTTATTATTTAATTCACGGTTGAAGTTATTTCCTGGGAAGCTGAAATCAAAATGGTTGGGACCCTTTGTGATAAAGCATGTATATCCAAACAGAGTTGTGGAATTGGAAACTACGGATAAGGAGAGAAATTGGGTTGTAAATGGTCAGAGGCTCAAACACTATTTAGGAGGAGAAGTGGAGCAGTTTTCCACTGTACTGATGTTGGTGGATCCATGAGGTTTGGGTCAGGCTCGTGACGTTAAACAAACGCTTTTGGGAGGCAACTCAGGTTTTATCACTTTGAATTAGTGGTGTAGGTTACATTTATGTTTGAGTCTATGCTTGGCTAGTATACTTATTCGGATAATGGTTCAATATTATTGCATGATGAGTTGTTTACTATTGATGATTGATTGTGGATGATGATTGAGAATGTGTGAATGTTGATATCCAGGTTGATGGTTCACTAGCTATGTGAACAGATGAGTAAGTGATTCATGATTGTGATTTTGATGCTAAGCAGGATTCATGTGAGAAGTGAGAAAGCATGTGATAAGTTGTCGTTGAAGCTATCAAATTAATACTACTTTTCAAGGCAACTTCAGTATTGCCTAGTAGTATTCAAGAAAGTAGATATGGCTAAAGTAACCCTAAGTCGTCTCCCAACGAACACGGAATTGCTTTCGAATATCTGAAACTTATGAATGCTATGCAATACTTAAGAACAAAAGTGAGGATGTTTAGGTTGTTGTAAAACAAATAGAAAACTTAAAAATAATTATGAAGAAACAGGCTAATTCCACTGCTTTTCCAAAATAGATTCATCATCGGTTATTCACAGATCCTTGTTCAATTGATTATTGTTTAAGTTTCAAATTAATTAAAGTACATACTTAATTAATTTGAGGGCGATCATGCAGTTAATCAAAGTACATTCTCAATCAAATGCAAGACCTTTCTAGATTATTCACAATAAATTCAACCAAAGTACATTCTCAATCAAGTTTATTGTGTTTAATCATGTTTA
>NW_014542546.1:36060-75090 GCF_000741045.1 Vigna radiata var. radiata | reverse complement strand
GGAGTGAAACACATAATGAAAGAAAAGTGAAAGGAGTGGTGGATGAATGAATGATTCCCTTGGGTCTCTTTATATAGGCTTGATTGGGCTTGAACTTTGAATCTTCTGTTGATAAAATCTTTTATCTTATATCTAATATCTTTCAAATATTCAACAGATTTAATCAGTTTTTTAGAATATTTTGATAATATCTTTCCTATATCAAAAAAGATTTGGCAAATATTATCTTTTGATATTTATTGATATANTTAAATAAGGTAATTATTTAACAATATCAAGTAAAATATCTTAAGATATATTTTCTCCAAAATATCTTTAAAAATATCTAACAGATTTAAACTTGCCCAAAATTACATTTCAACCCTTTTTATTTTATTCAAATTTGCACATAAGTCCAGATTTTCCTTTAATTGCACATTAGCCATCTCTTTCTTTTCAAAATTACATAAGAGCCCTGAGTTGACCAAATTAGACCATCTTTGACCATTCAATTTCATGCTTTTAAATGAATAAAATTCTAACTTCAGCTGCACAAATAAACATTAGAAAATCCAAAATAATTTATGCAACTAAGAATTATATTTTAAGCATCTTTAATTCTCAAACCCAATAAATCCAATCCTCACAAATTCACTTTAAATCAATCATTTAAGCACAAGAATCTCATAAAAACTTTGAATTCTAAAACATAAATGTGGGCATAAATATGCACTCATCAGCATGATTATGTGAGGTATTGAGCTTCAGAATTTTATTGTTGTGTGCACTGTTTACAGGGAATCATGAATGATGTTGACTTAATCTTGATAATTGATTGAATTGCATGTGTATGTCATATGATCAAGGCCATGCGTGGAAAGCCCTTACTTAGCCAAATTTTCACCCAAAGAATTTTAAAATGACATACCCTTTTTGGACCTTGACCTTAAACAATATAAAAACCCTTGTTTGAATTGATTTACCTTGAGTTAGGGTCGAGAATAATTATGTGTTAAAAAGGTTCAAGTTTGGGGTTGAATGGGGAAAGTGAAAGGCAAAAGAAAAAGGAAAGCATTGAGTTCAAAATATGAAAAAGAAAAATGCATGTGAAAAGAAAAGAAAAGAAGAAAAGAGAAAAAGCATGTAAAGAGAACTCAATGTAAAAGGAAAAAGGGAAAAAGTTGGGAATAAGTGAGATTGGTTAAAAAGAGAGTGTGCTTGAACTTTAAATGATAATTTAAACTCTCTTAACTCAAGGATTTTGTATTCCAGAAAAACCAATTTTCTTGATAGCCCAGCCACAATACAACTCTTGGAAAAAGTCCTTGTGATGACATTTGCATGTGAAGATTTTGATTGTTTTAGATGAATGACAATATTGTTTTATGTTACATGTGAATAGTAGAGAGTAGAGTGACCTCCTAAACACTTGAGTGATTGAGTGAAACACTTGCTTGGTGAGAATTGTTAAATGCATTTGTTGATATGAGTAGCCAAATCAATTCCTTTAAGCTATCCTTCAGTTGTATAGTCCCATACCTATACAATCTCCAGATCCATCTCATTTCAGTGTATGTTCGATTCCCGCCATCGTCAGTGCCTGGGTGTCACATGCCCATCAGCTTCCGTCTGGTTCGTCCTCGAACCACACCGTAGTGGGAGAGGCTGGGCTCTTATACTATTTGTAACGCCCTGACAACTTACAGGGACTGCTGACTACCCCCACACATCAACACGAGGCTTTCCAGTGTGCTTTGTCCTCACTCACACACTTTCTGAGAAAACTTCCCAGAAGGTCACCCATCCCATAATTACTCTAGGCTAAGCACGCTTAACCATGGAGTTCTTATGAGTTAGGTTACCGAAAAGCAAATGCATTTGTTCATATGAGTAGCCAAATCAATTCCTTTAAGCTATCCTTCAATTGTACAGTCCCATACCTATACAATCTCCAGATCCCTCTCATTCCGGTGTATGTTCGATTCGTCCATGTACCCCTTCCACTCGAAACCTGCCAGGAGCCGCACTCCCCGCCATCGTCAGTGCCCGGGTTTCAGAATTTACATCTATCTTTAGTTGATTGATCATTCATGAACAAAACATATGTTGGAAAAAGATTGATTATGTGAACTAATTTGGATTGAAAGCATGCATGCATCTTTGTAGGATTCCACTGAAATTTGAATTGTAAAATAACTTGTCATGAGAAAAAAAGAGTTTTGAAAAGTGTGAATTATTTGATGAAGAAGTGGAAAGCCAAGTTTTGTCTTGTTTGCTTGAGGACAAGCAAAGTTCTAAGTTTGGGGTTGTGATAACGGTCTAAAAACCGTTATTTTCATGCTTAAATTTGATAGTTGTTGAGACTTTGGCAAGTATACCAAATCGCTCAAGTAGTAATACCGGTAAGACCGGATATCGTTTCCCAAGAGACTTCGCTATTACTTTACTATCGTATAATTACTAACTGATTTAAACTAAAGAATGATTCCATTTTTGTCTGAATTTGTGCAATGAAAGTAAAAGTTATGCTTAAGTAAAAGTTTGAACTACTTGGGGCCAAAACACGTGAAAATGAGATGATTGATAAATATGTGGAATGAATATGTTGGAGAATGATTTCAACTAATTCCTTCCTAAGCACATGCACTACACCACTCTTCTTCAATTACTTGTCCTTGTCAACTAGCTAAATCACTAAAACCCAATCCCTTGGTGAGATAGCCTAGGTTCATTTGTTACATCCCTATCCCTTGGTAATCCAACAAACTCACCCGCATTAAGAAAAGAAGTTTTTGACAACTAACGGTCCTAGCTCTATCCCTATACACTATTTCCCTTAGGTGTTTAGTCTAGTTCAAGGTTCACCCAATGTTTCCCAACCTTAAGTAAACCCCACAATCAAGCTATGGTTGATCAAGTCATAACTAGCATTAAGTAAAAGATGAAAACACCAACAAGCAATGAATGAAGCATTTTTCATTTAAAAACAAGTGCATTTACAAGAAGTTCTTAGTTTACATCACTCTCCAACAAAATGAACTTAGCTATGGAGAGCTTGAGCTTACAATGGAATGAAAATGGTGAAAAAGAGACTCAAGGAGAAGGAGAGGAGAGCTCCCACTGTCCAGAACTAGCTCCAAGAGGTGCAAGAACGCTTCCCCAGGTCTCAGCCGCCAAGAAGATCCAAACCCTCGAAAATTGTGTGCCTTTTATAGGGTAGGGTGCCACATCAGACAACTTGCGCCCAACCCACAGCGTGAAATACTCCTGGAAACAGTGAGTTTTCACGCCCAGCGTGAGATGGGTGGCGCCCAGCGTGAGATACTCCTGGAAACAGTGAGTTTTCACGCCCAACGTGAGATGGGTGGCGCCCACGCCAGTCCTGGTGAGCTTCTTGTGGACTTCTTCTTTGTGGTTCTCCTTTGGTTCTCCACTCTTTATAACTTGAATGTCTTTCCAAAGTACTCAAAGTTCCTACAAAATTTGAGGAAAAGAGATGAAAACTAAAGTGTGTAACCTAAGCTAAGTTTATTCACAAAGTTGGATTAAGAAAAGGATCAAGCGTGTTTCAAGCTTCAAGAGTGTTGATTTGGCACGAAAAATGCACCATAGATAATGGTAAAAATTACCGTTATCAATAGTAAAACACACCCTTTATGACTTAGAATGAACTTTAAATCAAGTAAAACACTTAGTTGTGTCTTGTGAGAGTCAAAAGTTAGTTTTAGCGATGTTATGTTTGTTTTGCATTGTTTTGCAGGGTTTTAAATGAATTAAAGATGGAAGTGAAATAAGGTGGACTTAGACCCATGAAAGAAGGAGAAAAATGATGAAAATAAGGGTCAAGTAAGCCACTGAGCACCAGAATGGTCCGCTGAACGCTCAGAGCGATTAGAGGGAATCCGCTCAGCGGCAAAACTGACCGCTGAGCGGTCAAAGTGGCACAAGGCAAACCACTGAGCGGTGAATTTAGGCGCCTGGGCGGTTGTCTGTTTTTTTTAGCTAGATTCTGTAAATCTTTCTAAATTCTATCTGTTATCTTTTTGGGCTTATATATAGCCCCATTGCGAATTAGAAAGGGATTCTTTTGGCAGAGAGAAACGTCCAGAGCTATTCCACCCCTTGGAGGAGGTTCCTTGGATGCTTAGGCTCCAATCAACCAAGTTTAGGGTTATTTCTTCCATTCTTTCATTATTTTCATCTAGTTTCCTCATGACAATGGTGAACTAAAACCTTTGTTGTTGGGGAACAATGTAATCTTTTCAAACTCTCATATATTCAAATTCTTATTTATTTCATATGCTTGTAATATACTTGTTTATCAATTGTTAGGTTCTCATCTGCGCTCAATGCTTTTATTGTTTAACTCATTCAGTAAATGATGTTTGTCTTTATCGATATGGGGACGTACGGTAATGTCATGAACTGGTGAGAAATTCCTTGATTATGCCAATATCGCCTAGGGATAGGGATAGTGATGGAATCCTTCCTGACGTAGTCCTCTTTTTCTTAATTTTACATTTTATTGTATCTGTAATGTAGCTTGCTAGGAGCATGGGTCACTATAAATACCCAGCTCCTCATTGTATTTCCCACTTTTGAGATTGATGAGAATAAACTTTTCATATTCAGAAAATTATTCTCTCTTGAAAGTCACAGGCTAGAGAGTCCAAAGACCTTTAGCCACCTTCCAAAACACACTTCCTATTTTCATTTTTCCAATTACTCCACCGTGCTTCTCTCTCCTCCACGGAGATCCACTCCTCCACTGCCACATTACGCACATGCGTCAGACGAAGCCACCTCGTCAAATCCATTCTTCATCTCGCGCATCAAAGGTATACCTCATTTTTCACTTTCCTTCTCGCGTCTTCTTTCCTCTGCTAGGGTTAGCATTTTCAGCGCCTCTACTCCATTTCTCGTTCACAAACTCACTTCCTCATCATCATAAGTCTAGTTTTCATCTCCGATTCACTTCATCATTTTTGTTTCTTCCTCGTTTCAGCCTCATCTCACCATTTCCCATAGTTTTCACCCTTTGATTTTGATTTACACCGTTTAAAACCACCTTTGCACCGATCCAAAACTTTTCCACCGATTAAACTTTGAATCTCACCATTTAATTCGTCTATTTCGAGTCTCCTTACCTTTTTAAGGTTCTCGGTGTCCGATTAGGGTTTCAACCTATTATCTTCGATTTCTCTTTCGATCTGGAGTGTTCTTCTCAATTCCGCTACGTATCTCTCATCGGAGAAGCTTCGAGGAGCTTTACTTGTTTTTGCATCGTGCCAATCGGTCAGCTCCTCAAGGCGTCTTCCATAAAGTGGTAGTCAGAGCAAGGTTGACCACGCGTCAAAGCTAAGCATGTCTATCTGTTTCGATTCTTGTTTCTGTGTTGTTTCGCGTTTCTGATTTGTGTTGTGATTGGAGTCGCGTCTTCTTCGTTTTTATTTCAGTTTGATTCGCGTCTTTGTCTATGTTTTTTGATTCGGTATGTTTTGTTTTGGTATGTGCTATTTCTTTCATTTTTTTCTGCGTTGTTCATAAACTTTCCTTTTATGTCTTGATCTGGTTTAGTTGTTCATTTCCTATGTTTGAGTTTCGTGTGTTGTTGTCTTGAATATCTTCGTATTTGTTTAGGTTTCCAAATTCTGATAAGTTTGCTTAATTTGTGCTTTGAGTCCTTTTCATTTTTACTCGGTTAACATTGATTGTTTGAGTCTTTTAATTTGAGCATCATATACAGTTTATTCATAGTCATGTGCAGTTGTTTAAATTGTTTTTCAAATTTGGTTTTACGTGTGTTGCAACTGTGAATTTCTGATTGGAATATGATATACTCTGCACCGTCAAAGAGCCATGACCATATCAATGAACAGCTCAGGTGCATGATTTGGTGTCAAACAATCAGAGTTACTTGCTGAGTTTGAGCAGCATAGTGTCATTTGATTTTGTTTTAGCATATTCATTCACTGTTTCATTGGCTAATTGTTGGTCTGATTTACTATTTTTGGATATGTATCGAAGCTTAATTAGAACTGATCCAGAATGAACGTCATATGAGCATGAAGTTGCTTTGCAATTGGCTTGGTGATAGACTGGAAAGTCCGTTTGCATCTAAATTGGCAGTAAACCGATCTGCATAAGCTTTGCTGAGTCATTTTGGTTGCGTGTCAAATCTGGTTGAGTATCTAGTTCATTGCCAACCATCCAAAAATATTTTCCTGCTGTTTGAGCAATTTTCCAATACTGTTTTGAATCCTTTTTCATTTATACAAGTCAGATTAAAGTGTTATCTCAAAATTTGGATACTAGAGTTGATTAATTGAAGTGCACAAGGAACTGAATATGTCAAATTATAATATAACTTGAATCTGTCCAAAATTTTCACTCAAACAAGCTTATAATCCTCAATTAAACTTGTTTGTCCAAAGTTAATAGGACTGCAACTGGTTCTGTGCATTTTCACTAGTCAATTCATCCATTTTTGAGCATCTGTTTTAGTTCAAATGAGTGTTGCAACATTACACTGTTTTGAAACGTGATTTGGTGCATTGAATATCATTTGAATGTTGTAGCAAAAGCTAGAATCCATATAAAAGAAATAAACATTCAAAAGAGTTGAAATCAAAGTTAAAAAGCTCACTGGATCCGTGCAACATGTTTTCAAAATTTGCACAAAGTATAATCATAAATTGGCACCAAATTGGACTGTCATTGAGACCTTTTCACAAACAGATTGAAAAACAGTTGCTAGCATCACTGATTTGCACTTCATTTCGACTTGTGTTTGTTTTCTTTCTTTCTGAATCTAATTTAGAGTTGTTCTTAAGATTTTGTTTGAGTGCCTCCTTTCTTGAAAGCTTTGTTTATTGTTTTTCTTGATTGTTGTCTCGGTTTTGTTTCCATTTGTGTAAACTCTTATCTGCATTTCTTAATTTGAGCTTTGCTTGCTTTTAACATCTCATCTAGAGTTTCCTTTGAGTCAATTTTTCTACTGTCCTGTTCTGTTTTGCCTGCCTTTGCTTGGCCTAGCCAATATGGTTTGAGAAGCACTTTCACTCTGGATTTCTGGAAAATTGAAAGAGAGTTTGTGTACTTGGTAGCATCCTAGGTGGTGGTGGTCTGAAAGACTATCCAGCCTTAAACTGTCAAGGGAGAATTTCCCTTTCCAAACCTTTCATTGTGAGTTTTAAAAGTTTTAATGAGAAGCCTGAGTGATGTGAGATTTGTAAGGCTGACTTGGCCTAATTTGCTTGCAATTTGTGAGAGAAATTTGATCTTTACTTAACTGTGTTGCTCACTATTTGGCTGACTGTTCATTGTGCAGGAAAAAGAGTTTGAGTGATCAAACTGGAGCAGTTGTCTTTGGGTTTTTTTTAATCTAATCTTGCGTTCATTTGGCTCTTAAAATGTTTGCTGAATTTAGTGAAATATTAAATGTTTGAATGTGATTCTGACTTCATGGATTGATTGCATACCTTTGCATGTCATATAGTTAATTGTGCATGAACTGATTTCTAAATCCACTTGTGTTAACTGCCAATATCTAATTTGCATCACATCATTCTTGTCCAGATTGGTTGATCACAGTTTGTATGTGTTGCCTCTTTTAATCACAAATTGACGTTGTTAACACTGTTTGTGTTGCTAGCCTTTGTGATTCTGTGTGTAAGGTTGATATATTTGTGTGCCAGGATCAGCAATTGAACACGTGAAATCCAGAGTTTAAAGGGAGTTTCTTTTATCCTAAAGTGCATCTGATTGTTTAAATTGAGTAGTTGATACTTTCCTTTGCTTCATTAATTGTTTCATCACTGTTGATTGTCTATTGAATTGGGTGAATTATCTGTGTAGTGATATTGGATCAGTTTGAGAATTCAAGATTTAAATTGGATTGGTGAATGAGATCCAAGGGAATTGAATCCAGAAGCTTGATGTTGTCAGGAAAACAAGATCTGGGCACAAAAGAGTTGGATCGTAGTAGTAAGATTTTAGCACGTGGATGTGGGCACCAAAAGACCAAGACCATAGCATAGTGTAGTTTTTTGTTTGTTTTTTTTTTGTATTTGATGGGCTTGTGTTAGCCCACTGTCACTGTTCGTCTCTAGCTTTGGTTTGTAAATGGCCTTTTATAAAGTCCAAGTAGATTGGAAGAGTTCCTGGTGCTCTCTCCAACTCTCGGCACCTTTAACTGTTTTCTTTTATTGTTTGTGATTGTATGTTTCACGTTAGGTGTGACTTTTGTCACATTAAAGTCCGATGTTTTTGTATCTCACGTTTTAGGGGTCTTATTAGAGTCCGTAATTGTCTTTGTGCTTGTGTGTTCTTTGAGTTTAAAAGTGATTTTGTTTAAAGTGAGTTTAAAGGAAAATTAGTTAGTAGCTTAAGGTAAATTTGGCTAAGGTAAGACTTGGTATTTAAGCAACCCTAGTGGTTCACCTCTCTTATGTGGGATTTGTTTAAAGTGGAAGCTTTTAGTCCTTTAGAATAAGAAAACTTTTAAAAACAAAGATGTCTTGTTATAGTTCATATAGGTCTTCTTCTAGGTCTTCTTCATATAAGTTGTCTAGTTTAGATAATGTTGATGAAATGTTTAAGCAAGCTAGGAATCTTCCATTCTTTGGTAAAGACATAGGTGCATTAACATACCTAGCTTGGGAAAAAGAGGTTGATAAAATAGATCCTTGGTTTTATAGAGAGAGTCAATCTTATGTTCATAGCATTTATCTCTCTAAGTTAGAAGAATATGCAAGAGAGTGGTGGGATGAAAGACAATACCATGTTAGGAAAGGTAGAAAGTCCACCATTAGGGATTGGTATGATTTAAAAGCTTGCATGAGAAGANAGTTTGTGCCTCCAAGCATTAAAAGAAACCTAGAATTAATTAAGAATTGCATTGAAGATGGAAAGATATTTCTTGAGAGTCTAAATGATCATGGGTTTCTTAGGAGAGAATTAGAATTTGGGGCAAGACTTAAAGAGATCAAGGACAAGAAAAGAAAAAGAGAGACTAAAAGAAAAGAAAAGGAAGAAAGGAAAGAAGAAGAGAAGAGAAAAAGAGAAATTAAGAGAAAAGAAGAGGAAGAAAGGAAAGAAGAGAAGAGAAAGAGAGAAGAAGAGAGAACAGAAGAATTAAGAAGAGAAGAAGAGAGGTGAGAAGAAGAGAAGAAGAGAAGAGAGAAAGAGAAGAAAAAGAGAGAAGAGAAAAAGAAGAGAAAAGTAGAGAAGAAGAGAGAATAGAAGAGGATAAGAGAAGGAGAGAAAAACAAGAAAGGGAAAAGAAAGAAAAAGAGAAAATGCTATTGATAACAACTTTGACTCCCATCATGGAACCTAATCTTAAAAGGGAAGGTTTTCCATCTTTTTAATCTTTTCCAATCATTATTCACTCTTCCAATTTTAATTTCTCATTCGAATCAATTGCCATACCATATTTTATGCAAACCTTTTCAAAACATGGCAATTCAAATCTTGAGTTATTGGTATCTTCAAGGAAACAAGTAACTCAAGATAAAAGTGAATTTGGACTTCTAAAATTTTCAAAGATGACAAATCAAAATACTAGGAGTCCTTATTCTCTTATGTTTGTAGAAAATGTCCTCTTTGGATTAATTATAATTGAAGATATATTTGATACATATTGCAGATTTGTGTTTGTTCCAGGAGGAAGAAAAATGGATCTCCAAGAATAAGGCCACTTCAAGATGGCCATGCTCCCAAGACTATGTGGAGCCTTTCCATAAGGCGATTGCCAGATTTGAGGACAAATCTTTTTTTAAGAGGGAGGGTATGATGGAATCCTTCCTGACGTAGTCCTCTTTTTTCTTAATTTTACATTTTATTGTATCTGTAATGTAGCTTGCAAGGAGCATGGGTCACTATAACTACCCAGCTCCTCATTGTATTTCCCACTTTTGAGATTGATGAGAATAAACTTTTTTAATTCAGAAAATTATTCTCTCTTGAAAGTCACAGGCTTGAGAGTCCAAAGACCTCTAGCCACCTTCCAAAACACACTTCCTATTTTCATTTTTCCAATTACTCCACCGTGCTTCTCTCTCCTCCATAGAGATCCACTCCTCCACTGCCACATTACGCACATGCGACAGACGAAGCCACCTCGTCAAATCCATTCTTCATCCCGCGCATCAGAGGTATACCTCATTTCTCACTTTCCTTCTCGCGTCTTCTTCCCTCTACTAGGGTTAGCATTTTCAGCGCCTCTACTCCATTTCTCGTTCACAAACTCACTTCCTCATCATCGTAAGTCTAGTTTTCATCTCCGATTCACTTCATCATTTTTGTTTCTTCCTCGTTTCAGCCTCNTCTCACCATTTCCCATAGTTTTCACCCTTTGATTTTGATTTACACCGTTTAAAACCACCTTTGCACCGATCCAAAACTTTTCCACCGATTAAACTTCAAATCTCACCATTTAATCTGTCTATTTCGAGTCTCCTTACCATTTTAAGGTTCTCAGTGTCCGATTAGGGTTTTCAACCTATTCTCTTCGATTTCTCTTTCAATCTGGAGTGTTCTTCTCAACTCCGCTGCGTATCTCTCATCGGAGAAGCTTCGAGGAACTTTACTTGTTTTCGCATTGCGCCAATCGGTCAGCTCCTCAAGGCGTCTTCCATAACATAGGATGGTCAATTGCATTTGCTTCAGAACGCATTTCATTATTAATTACTAGGGGAGGCTAGGGATAACAAGCCGGTAATTAGTAATAGGCTCTTTTCACCAAGGAATTGGGCTAAGGGTAATTAAGAAAGTTTGCATGGCAATTAGATAAACAAGTGAATTAAATAAGAAGAGTAGATATATGAGAGTGGATAAGATGAAATTGTAAACGCCAACAACACCATTCATCCATAGTTTCTGAAAACCAATTAAATCAATTGCATTGCATGTTTATTTTTGTTCTTTGCATACAACCACCAAATTTATTCTTTTCTCAAGTCTTACACGATTAGGTTACATGAAAGTTAAGGCCTAAGAATCCTTTGGGAAAACGATACTCGGACTTACCCGTTTATATTACTTGATAACGATCTGGTACACTTGCCAGGAACTTAACAATTATTAACATATAATATCTAAAAAGTGATATTTTGACATTTTATAACTCTTTGACGTATGAAACTAAGGCAATCGACATCATGTATTAGTATATTTTCACCTTCATGTTAAACATGTTCATTAAATTTACTCAATATGACGTTAGATATTGAGAATTTCAACGTTTAATGAGCATATGACGTCAGAAAAGTATAAAATCTAACATCTAAATTGAACAACTATTTATAAAAATGACAATGATAATATTAACATTGATTTTTTCATAGTCGAAAGACGTTAAAGACTTATTTTATTCTATAATTAAAAAACTAAATAACTAAATATTTTTTTATAATATTTTTAAAGGAAAGATACAAAACTTAAAAAATATAATTTCTAATTATAACATTTATAATGCATATTTGTTCCGACAATTAGTTATAATGCACATTAATTTAATATACAAGATTTTATCTTGCGAAACTCAATTTTTGTAATCGAATATTTATTTATTTGAAATATTTTTCCATTAATTTTTCTTATTTAAAATATTCTTTTAAAGGTATCTTTATTTTTATAAACCACTATTTTTTTGTGTAAATAAGGTCATACCATTTAGCTTAAGTGCTAAATTCCATTGAGTTTAGTTGAATTCGAAACAATTGTTTTGTATGGAAATGTACTGTATAATATCTTAAAAGAACAAATTATGTATGAATTTCGTTTACCAAAATAGTATTTTAGAAAAGAGAAATAATTTCGTTGATAAGAGAATAAATATTAAAAGTTATTTTTTTATTTCGCATGTCAAACACTCCTTTATCAATGCAATCTCGTGGGAGTTTTTCTGTGCTCCCACAGCACCTTTGTTTGTGTTGTTGTTGGCAGGGTCATTGTCTCTGCCTTCTTCCACCGCATCAGTCCTCTTCGTCCCATCATTCACACCCTTCATCTCTCCATTCACAGTAAAAAGAAAAGGGATGCAAATTTCCTCACCCTCTTCCAAAACTTGAAACTTTTGGAACTTTGCATTGATGGGGTTAAAGGGAATGCTCACCTAATCCGTTTTCTCAATTCTTTAGCCCCAAGTTCCATTTTTTTTTATCTTCTATCATTCTTTTATGTGTACTCCCTACTTTCCAAAATTTGAGGCATTTCATGTTTTCTGTCTCAAGTTCTGAGCAAACGTTATTGTTGTTGTTGTTGGGCTGTTTGTTTGTTGTGGTCTCTTGTCGATCGAAAAATGGCCACCCTGCAGATGTCCCATGTTGATTTGGAGCAAGGAAACCATCGCCGTTCGGTTGTTGGAAGTGATGCGAGCGTCGAAGGGAGCTTGTGCTTCTCTGATGCTGATGAAGGTTCTTGCTACTCTCGTTTCTACTCAACAAATGGTGGTTCATATGATGATTACAGCTTTGATTTTGTTTCTGATCCTGAGGCTGGGGTTGTTCCTCATTCTGGGAGAGCTTCTTCTGTTTCTGAGTGCTCTGTGGAGTTGGAAACTAGAACTGGGGTTCCTGAGGTCAAGGTGCATTTGGCTAAAGTGGAGAGGGATTGCAGGATTTGTCACATGGGTTTGGTGAGTGATAGCCATGAGTCTGGTGCCCCCATAGAATTGGGTTGTTCTTGTAAGGATGATTTGGCTGCTGCTCACAAGCACTGTGCTGAGGCCTGGTTCAAGATTAAGGGAAATAGGTCGGTGTGAAACTGAAAAACTCTACTTTTACTATTTTTGTTACATGGATTTGATTTCTATGCTAAATCTTGGGTTTAATTTTTTGTTAGAAATTTAAGATACCCTTTTGTTAATTCATGGCCTTGATAACTGAAACTTGCCGACATATGTTATGTATTGGTGCTGTTTGAAAGCTTTACAGTATCAGTCACAGCTTTTTGTTTGCTTGAAGGGTTTGATTTTAATGACTAGAGTTTGGGAAAGTAATTGAAGTTTATAACGTGTAATTTGTGTTGTGAAATTATTTAATTCAGTAATGAGTGTAAGGCTGAGGAAGATGGTGGGGAAAGTATTTGGAAACATATTTTAGAAGGTGTAAAAAATTCAATTGCGAGGTGAGGGAAGGCTCAATTATTGGTCCGGTAAAGGGGAAAGTTATAGAAGATTAAATTATTTAATGAAGATTATGGAAAAAGAAAGGCGTAAAGCATCAACTAGTTCAACTGATTCGCTGTCTTGCCTACCCAAGCACAGTGGGATTCTTTGCTGCTTTGTCCCTTTTCTGAAATTTAGGAATCTATATATTACTCTTTTTTCTTATTCTTTTTATCTCTTTCAAAGTGGAGATTTGACCCATTCTGACTCCTGTTCATGGATTCAAATATCTTGGTAGATGCTACATGCTTGCAGAAGTGCCACCTAGAATATTTTAATCTGCAAGTTAATGGTCCCATATAATCTGTTCTTGTATGATGTATGATGTCAACTTTTAGATTGCCTAATAGTTGTGAATTGTGAGTTCCACAAGCTACTGAATGTTGGTACAAGTGTCCAGATCCCTTGTTGCAGTTGTTGAGGTAAAACAATTTCATACTTCTTCTTCTGGTTCTGCAGAGTCACTTGCGGAAGATGGAACAGTTAAAACTTGTATTCAGTGGCGGGGTGCTAATTCTTAATTTTAATGGCAGTCCCTAAATTCTAAGTGAAAATAAGGAAACAAGTTATTGATGGACTGGTGGTGACCGTCCATTCTTCATTGTGAATTTAAAAGCAAATTATAGGTGCCATTTATTGAGGAAGGATCTATTGCTATGATTGATTCAGACGCAAATCCATCCAAATGCATTACTTCATGGCTAAATTAAAGTCCAATAATGCGACCGAATTTGAATCTTTTAAATTTTGGAATCATCTTTAACTGATGTTTTGATGCTTTGATTGGTGGCAAATATTTATGATATATTCTTTGCCTTAGTTTTGATACTTTAAAAACGTGACATGGTTTGTCAAAGACATGTTTGAACGCTTGTATATAGAGATTTAAGTTGGGCTAACCAGAGCTGGAAAACTATGAAATTATTCATTATTCTGATTGGTTGACTCTTCTGCTGTGACAACTTAGTGTAAACAGTAAGGTTGGTTGATGATTATCTTTGTTAAATTTAAATGAAGTTTCCTTTATTACTAGTTTATTACGTCTTGTGTCTATCATGGTTTTATGGTATGATATTTTCATATCTGGCATATGAACAGCATGGCCTTTTGTATTTGCAAGCCTGCTTGTTTATTTGAAGCATCCCTTTTTGAAGTGGCTAGCAATTAATGTTGCTTTTGATGTATATGATTGCAATTGTACATTGCTTGGAGCATTATCTGAAGTTAAGTGCTGGCATGATTTCTTGGAGGTGTCTTAACCCTTTTTTGTAACTAATCTTCCAGTTATTGATGTGAAGTTTTTACTGATTCTATACTAATGTTCGTCAGAAAATATGGTTGTTTACTTAAAAAATAGCAATTCACCTGAACAGATTTGTCTTGAAGTTTAAGTTCTGCGTTTTTCTGATAATATCTGTTTGCATAAATTTTAACAGGACTTGTGAAATCTGTCATTCTGTTGCTCGGAATGTTTACGGAGGAAACGAGGATTCGACAGAGCATGTTAGCGATGGTAACAATGGTACTACAGCAGCAGCCACAGTCTCCACAACTGCTCCTTTTACAGAACCTCGAAGATTTTGGCATGGCCATCGCTTCCTCAATTTCTTGCTTGCTTGTATGGTTTTTGCATTTGTGATATCATGGCTTTTTCACTTCAATGTGACATCATCGTAGGAGTTCTTCAGGCAGTTTTATTTACAATTTGAAGCTGAGAAGGGAGCAAAACAAGAGAGATGAAAAGAAAAAAGAGAAGGAAAAAAGGAAACCCTTCTCTAAGATCATGGAAAGACTTGCTTAGAGAAAGAATCCTTGTAGAAGTTGAGGCGTTGTTGGGTTTATAAAGGTAGCTGCAGAACTCCCTTTCCATGCAAATAGACATTTTCTGTTGTGCATTCGTCATAGGCTCTCTTGTTCTGTCTTTCAGAGTCAATGTAATTTGTGAACAAATACTAGAATGTTTATTCAAATGTAAATTACATATTTATATTGTATTGTTACTTCATTGTCATTTTGTACGGGGTGATTTCTTAGTTCACTTGTAAGATTTGGTGACATTGCTTCTCTAATCAATAGTATAAGAAACTACATCCATCCTTTTTATTCAATTAGTTTTCCACTGATTCACACATCAAAAAATCAAAGCCCTTCGGAAACCAAAAAAGAAGTCATTGTTTAAATATTTTATGATTCAACAAAGGCGCTGCTTTTGCAGTGTACAGAACACTCGTATCAAGTGAAACTTATCCGAACTCAGAGATTTGCAGGGAGGTTTATTATTAAAATATTATTTAAAGATAAAGAATCATATTTAACGTAATTCTTATATGTGAATTCTTGTAACGTTATTTTTTAAAATTTTATAATTTCGATACACTCTTTAAAGTGTTTCTTGGTCGTAGATACATCCCCATTCATCATTCAACAGGTGTGAAGTGGTGTGGACCATGTTGAAATATTGCACTTATTGCTAGATAATATTTTAAATATACCAACTTACAAAGTATTGAATGAAGTGCTAAGTAATAAATGACTAAATAAAATTTTTAATAGTAACACATGAGATGGTTGGAGGGGTTTTAACGACACTACCCTCGACATAACAACTCCTTCAGGGCTTGTTATTGAGGTGTCCCGTCATAGTGCAATAGTGAACGTTGGGCCCCCATCAGGCCCACTAAATAATATATCAATTAAAAAGAGTAGCGTAATTGGACCACTTTTTGTTTTATTTTTATTATTTATTTATTTATTTTTGTGATATCTATGAAGCACATTTGTTCACCACAAGAAAATAGTGGATGTGTGAGGTGAGGAGGAGTTACCCATGAAATGAGGGAGTATGAGTGGAAGATCTGGAACATTCTTAAAACCAGCAACCTAGTTGGGGAATTCAAGAAACCCTTGTGAGTTGCCTTCAATTACATTCATAGCATACGACGTGTTAAACGGAAGGCTGCCATAAAGCCATCATCAAATCACGGTCGTGCCACCAACGCCACGACTACCTTTTATGTCTTCAAAAAATAATATTCTTTCTAACTAATATTTTATCGAAAACCGTTATTGATTTCATAAATAATATGTGATATTTTTGTTTATGACTAACTCTATTAATATTACTCTTCTTTCAAAGATATTTCTTATTTTAATACTTCACTTCTTTAAAGTGAATGGTTATAACTATTGATTGAAAAACAATGGCTAAAACTATACGTAAATGTACAGGTACAATAAAGTATGTATATTATTTAGTAAATGATAAATTTTCTTCTTGAATTTTAAAAGATTGAAAGACTTTTTTGTCCTTAGTTTGTGTATTTTAAATTTAAAACTTGAAAAACTAGGTTTTAAATTAAAAGCATCAAAATATTTTAATATTAATTTCGTATAAGCTCTACCTCTTAAGTTCGTAACCTAACTAAGACTTTTTTATTTTATTGGAAATACCTAATGTTTTCCGACGAAGAAACAGCTAAAAAGGTAGGTACCCTAATTCAGTTATAAGTGAAAATTACGAAGTTAATGTTGTTTTTTGTTTGTTTGGTTGGTTGAGTAAATGTCTTCAACTTAGCCTTGTGTTAATGATTTTAGTTTTAACTGCACTTTATTTTTTAATAAATTATTATAAAATAGACTATGAAAGTTAACTATATTTTTCTAAAGCTCGTTTTATATTTCTTTCCTCGGCAAGAGTTTCAAAGCACTTTTTCAGTTCTTTAATTATTGTTTATAATAAAACAAAGATATTGAAATATATGTAAGAACTTAAAAATAAAATATTAAAGGTAATAAATGTTGTCTCTATTTTAGTTTTTTTTTTTTTTATCAAGAACTCACTTCGATCACGTAGATTGTATGCCTTTTTTAAGAGTTTTTTAAATTAAGATTTCCTTTCTCCTTTAATAGTTCAATTAACACCATTCACATCATCAACATTAAATCTAACATCACAAGCATGCACGTAACAGATTCCACACTTTTACACATCCATCAACATAGCAAGCATACATTTCACCCAAATTACTCAAACCATCATCAACATAAAACCACAATTTACAACTAAACAATTTAATTCTCATATACTATCAAATTCACACCATATACTTCAATTAAAAGTAGTTATCTAACTTCCCTTACCTCTAGAAATCTGCACAGCTCTACAAAATACCCCGATCGCAACTTGTACCGCAAGGAATTTCTAAAAACAGTTACAAATCACTGATTGGTGATTAAAGAGAAACCTTAGAACATAAATTGAGTCAAGAGTTGAAGAAGAACACGACTTGTTACATGCAAGGACAAATTATTTACACGATTACACATTTGGGGAAAACATAAAAAAGGAACGAAACTTACTTGCTCTAATCAACAATCTGATCGGTCAGATAGGTAGACCTTGATACCATAATCGTCTAAACGGAGGTTCCAAGTGTGAGAAAGATGTGAGAGAAAGAGAAAAGAACAACATTTTTTAGAGAGATAGAAAATATTTAGATAATAAGACGAGTTTTAGAAAATTTTATTTATATTATAAATAAAATACTCGATCTCATTATTTTAAAACACCTATCTAATCTAATATTCTATTTTATAAGTTCTTAGAATAGAATTTCTTTTTATGTGAAAAATAATAATAAGATACTGTGAAAATGACTAAACACATTTATTTAAGCCATGTGAAAATGACTCAACACATTTATTTAAGCCAAAAGAGTAAATAGGTATAAAATTAAACTTTTGATATCATTAAACAAGTTAAACATTTATATATATTAATAATTCAGAAAATTTATATTTATTAATAATTCAGAATATTTTCTTTTTTTTCTTTTTAAATATATAAATAAGAGTGAAACTAAAAATAAAATAAAATATAAAAATAATTTTATTTTTATCAAGTTTATTTCTTAATTTAATAATTCAAACGAAATTAAATATTGAAATGAATTAATCGGTACATTCCTCTTGCCCACGTTTATAAACAAGAAAAAAAAAAAAAAAAAAAGGTGTTAGAAAATGATCCAAGTGGTGACAGTCTACTAAAGTACATTGCTATTGCTATTATGTAACAGATCCAATAACAGACTGTGCAGATCAGTCAGAAGCATTATTAGGTGCATCGTTTTCCATTCTTAAGCTGCTTGAAAACACGGAACAGAAGGCTAATTCAAGGTAGCATCTTCCAGCATCTCCTGTTTTTCTTCAGGGCCTGCGAACTTTTCGATAAAAATGAAAAAATTATACTTCATCAAAATCTGATAAAAAAGAACATTGTGAACAAGTATAATCTCCTGTACAAAATTTTTGTCTGGATTATGTAATCCGTTAGTGAATGAGTCCTTTGTGATAAACTCATGAAGCAAAACTTTTGCAGAGAACAAGTATGTGAAGTTCTTTGAAGGCAGAACAGATACAACATGCATTTGGAGTGAGCTTCGGAAATATTTAGGGGTGCGTCAGCTTGGATTGTAGAGGTATCTTTGGGTTGCAGCACCCGTTTCCAAATTCCGCATAAGAACATATTCAATCTAGGTTTTTTACTTTTCTTTATGGTTTAAAAGGTATTATGAAAAATCTTTCGGTGCAAGAAGAAAATAAAGGACTGCAGGAAGAAACCCTTTCTCATTCACTGGCCCAATAATATATTACTTATTAAAAAATAAACCTTTAAGTTGACCCTATGTACCTTACCAGAAACAAAAGTGCAACAGTGTTTCTCCATGGATTTTGATCACGGCTAAAACGGCTCTATTTGGTAATAAGATTTTTACCTATTTTATTTTGGTTAAAATACAAATTTTATTTGTTTATTTTATTTTATCAATTTAATGTTAATATTTTTTTCATAAAATTAAAATTTTAATTAATTTGTTTTTAATAAAATTTAAATAATTAACTGGTAATGAATATGAATTCATAGTTTTTTAATTCTTTTTAATAATAGACTAAAACTAGACTCAATAATAAAAATCTGTATTTATCAGTATCTAAAGAAAGAAACTAATATATATATATAGTAAGACTCAATAATAAAAATGTGTATCTATCAAGGCCAGTAACATGTATTAATTAAACTTTTAATTTTATTAATTTTGTTTAAATCTTACTAATATTCATATAGTTGAGTTAGTAATTATGGCATCTGTTTATTATAAAAATAATTAAGGTTAAGATACAATTAATTTTCATGTTAAAAAATACTTGAGATCCTATTATAAAATAAAATATAAAAGTAAAACTGTTTTTTTTTAATTAATTCTATTTTTCTTTAAATAATATACATAATACATATTAAAGACTAAATATATATTTAATTATTTCAATAATTATAAAAATTTTAAAAAAATTAGTAAAACTAAAATATTTTTTATTAAAATTGGAGTTGACAACAACTAAAGTTGTCAAAATAGGTCACAACCCGCGGGTCAACCCATTCCACCACGGGTTCAGGCCAGGTTAGGTTTGAAAAAATTGTATTTTTTTATGCAGGTCAGATTTAAACCCAGCTCATGCGGCTAAACCTTAATCTCACAGTGGATCTGGTTTTTTATGATGATAACACATTATTAATAACACATGTATTGTTATGTGTTACATGTTCAAATCTTTATTGTGTACGAATTCTTGTAGAACATATTTGTGTTAATTTCGTATATGTGTGCATATTCACTACTCTTTACATGAGATGTCATATGTGATTGCATTACATATGTGTTTAGAAAAGAAAGCCACATGTACTTGATTGAACTTATATTGTGTGGTAAAACTGCAAGTTTTAAGTCGACTTCATTATGAAGTACGTCGGTTAAAACTCGTGACTTTGCACAAATTTTCAAAAACAGTATTGTGAGTAATTTTGCAAAGAAAAGATTTTCAAAACTGCATTGAAGTGACATAATCGAATGTGTGCGCAGGCAACTCGACTTAGATAGTTATGTTTTGAATTTCTATTGATGCTTGTGAACTATAACGGCTATATTTTGTCTCTTTGACCAAGCATTAATTTCTAGTCAAATGAATTAATTGTGTAATCAATTTGGTTGATCTAACTGCTACTAATTGGTTTTAACTATCTGATTGAAGTCGACTGTATTAGTAGCGAAGTCGACTATAATAGCGTCTGGTTAACATAAAACTATAAATATACGTGATTTTGTTTTACACAGAGACTTTGGTTATTCTAACAATTTCATTCTATTGTTTCAGATTTTGATCTTTATGAAAAGCTCCAAGAACTCATCAAGAAGACCGTGGAGATCTCTCTTAGATAGTTGCTTGACGAGCAAGGTTGTGCTGAAAGAAAAGCTTGATCATACTACACATTGAGGTGTACTAGAAATGTGATCATCTACTTCTCTCAATCTTTGGAAGATTATGGTTGCCCTGTTGTGATTATAGGAAGAGGACATTACGTTCTGGGAAACTTTAAGGATTGTTTAAAGTTGACAAAGACTGTAGGAGAGGGGATATCTTGTTGTTGTTCTTTGGGTGTTGTATGCTTATATTTTGGTTAGAGGGTTAGAGAGGTGTTTTATATTTTGACGTGGAGGTCACTATAGAAACCTTGTTGCAAAAACCTTGACCATTATAGTGCATTTGCTTCTGGGTACAGGAAGGACACTAGATGTAGGCAGTTTGGCCGAACCAGTGTAAAAACTGTATTTGAATTTCTCTATCTTTGATCTCTTTATTTTAAGTCGACTTTATTTTCTATATAGTCAGTTATTTTTCGCTGCACTGATTTATCATTTTCATATGAAATTCAAGAAACTTTTGAAAGGTTTATACTTTATGAAAAAGATTTTGAAAAGACTTTGATTTTTTATTTTCACCAATTCACCCCCCTCTTGGTGTTGAAACTAAGTCATTCTTTTTCCAACAAATAGGAACATTCGATTGGAAGACATATGAGTTTCTATGAGTAAACCATTTTGTGGATGATACACTTTACACTTGTCGTGTTGGAAGATAATGCTAAGGCCATTTTCTTGTAATTGTCTGATACTAAGTAGGTTGCTTCTTAAGTTTGGCATGAAAAAGACACCAGTAACTGTATTGGTGTTGCCATGCATGTGAAGTCTAATGGTGCCTTTTATCGTGACAGGCATATTTGAGTTATTGCCCAGTTTGACCATGTCTTTGTAATGTTCATCAAGATCTAAAAATTACTCTTTCCTCCCGCACATGTGATTGCTACATCCAGAATCAAGGAACCACACAGTATCTTCATTTGTCTTGGTTATCTCTGTATGAGCAATTAACAACATTTCTTCATCATTCTCGACATAGTTAGCTTCTCTTTGTTGAGATGGACATTCCCAACTGAAATGTCCAAGGTGATGACAAGCATAACATTCCACATGAGATTTGTCAAAACTTTGTCAACCTCGTCCACGATTGCATTCTCTTATGCGTCGTCCAAAGCTTCCCCTATGCCCTCCATGTCCTCGGCCCGGGGCTGTGTTGTAACCTGCATGGGAAACTTGTAGGGTCTGTTTTTCTTCCACATGAGAGGAGATTCAAAGCTCATGTAAAAGGAGACTACTTTGTAGTTCATTAACCGTCAATGTCTTGGTACCCTTAGACTCCTCAATGGAACACACAACATAGTCAAATTTTGGAGTCATGGATCTTAGAATTTTTTCAACAACCACAACATCACCTTTATTTTCGCCATTAGCTTTCATCTTGTTGGCGATGGTGAGTGTCCGAGCAAAATAATCATTAACAGACTCCCGCCTGCTTCATGTGGAGAATTTCAAGTTCTCTTCGAAGAGCTTGTAATTGTGCTCACTTAACCTTTGAAATGTCGTGGTACTTTTGCTTTAATGAGTCCCATATATCTTTTGTAGTATCCTTGTTGAGGATTGTTTCTATAATTGAATGATCCAGCACTTGAAATAGGTAATTCTTTGCCTTTAAATCCTTTAACTTCTGGTCATCAACATGTTTCCTTTGTGCTTCGGTAAGAGGTGTGTCTAGATTCTGGGATGCCATGTTGAACCAGCCCCTAGTACTCCTTGGATCTTAAGAAGTTCTCCATAAGCATAGCCCAGTGGTCATAATGACCATCAAATTTTGGTATAACAGGCTGGACAAATAAATTTTCTGATATCATTGCGTATGATAGTTAGAAGACTGCTACTTCTATTTTTGGATGAGGTCCTGGGATGGAACTCTGATACCAAAATGTTAGTATGCAAAAATGAAAAATGTAGAAGTGCTCTCTATATCTTATTAAAAAGAAATAAAATTGACTACTTTATAGCCTTATATATCAGAAACAAAATAAAACTACTACAACACATAAGGCGTATAACTCCTATATTTACCTTTGACTTATTCAAAATAACAAATGGGTCAATATAAACAAAATGCTGATTGTGTTACACATATGATGTAATGAGTTCAACTTCTGAATACATACTTGAAGAGTAAGAGAACTTTGAATGTAATTAAGTTTCAGGCTTAAAAATATGTAATAAATAAACTAAAAAAATTTAAACTTGTAAAAATTTCTAGTTAAAAAAGTTATTTACTATGTCCGTCCAACATAGATAAATAGAGGTATTACACGGTGAATGAAGGTAACTTGTTTGCCATGTGACATACTAAATAATCCTATAGGAAGAAGAGATTTAAATAAACGACGTACTTTTTGTCTGTAACGATTGGCAGCATTAGCATATTTTTCTGAGCCAGAAATAAACCTTAATGAGATGAAAAGATGTTTGGGATGAAGGAAGTGAATCTTAAGGAAGATGACCCCTTTTTCAATCACAGATAGTTTTCAGGTGTACGCAGAAGCGGGGCCATTTTTGTTGGAAAAGAATCAAACAAAATTCCCGTTGAGTGATATATGAGGTACCTCACTTGCTTTATTATCTCGACAGGCTACCTCTGTTCACCATTTTTAAGTCATAATCATCTCCAATCTTCTTCTGCGTAAAACCTTTCAATTACTGTCTCCCCTATTTCTGGAAAATATCTCATTCATTCAACACTATAAACCAAAAACTAAACTCTCCGCATCACCAAATTCTCTTTCTAATGCATTCAAAAATTCACCAGGCATTTAGACAGAATTTATATATATGTCCTATCATTGCACTGTGTCTGTGTAAGTCTGTTTTTGTGTCCTTGTTTGTGTCACGATAAGGGTAGGTTCTTTCTTCATTGCACAACGCTTTCACAGCTTCAATTTCGCAAACACAGCTTTTGTTTAATGCCAGGCATCGCTGTTGTGGGGGCATCTGTCACATTATGTGTGATTCTAGGCACTTGCACTCTAAATCTAACACATAATATAATGACTTATAAAATAGACTTTAATTTTAATTCAATTTTATAAAATTTCTTAGTAAAGTAAGACTTATCCTCACTTATATATATTTCTTAATAAGGTAAAAGCACTGCTCAAATGCAACTACTATTTTATGTAAATCTAAATTGATTATGAGTATTTTAAGTGTGCTTGGTTTCTCTTTCCGAACCTACGTATAAAATCACATAAAAACATGTAGAAGCAACTATTTGCGTTGAAAATTATAGGGTTAATAAGTTCAGATTCTTTATTGGAAACAATATTGTTTATTTATGTCTTAAAACAATATTAATTTTGATATGTTAAGGCACTCAATGTATATTACATTATTTTTTAAAGTAAAAAAATTTAAACTCAATGATTGATAATTTAAAATTTGTCAATCACTTTAATTTGAAATTAAAAAAAAAAAAACATGTAATATAAGTTAAGAAGCATCAGTGCTTCTGTACTAAAGCATGTCTCACTAATTATTAGTCAAATATATCTTTTTAACACATAAGAAACTTCTCTATCACTAACTTGAATTTGAATAAAGAGAATAAATTAGAATATATCTTTGACTAATCACTTTCTAGATGTTGATATAAACAAAACAAAACAATTTGTGTTTTTAATATCGAAAGGCTCGCAACATCTCATGAGGACTTCTTTCCGTATAATCCAACTAGTTGATTTAACTATTTAGATATTTGAATTATAAAAATATATTTGGTGCGAATTAAATAAACGTTAATTATTAGTTCAGAATTTTGTCATGTTAAGCTGTCTATTTTATATTTAGAAATATTCTTTGTGTATGTGTCAGAAATTATATCTCAAAAAATTTAATTGATAAAATTATAATAGCACTAGCACATGATTAAGAACTAAAATAAGAATTGGTTGTAAGATTTATGTAGCGTCAAGAAACTTTTTAAAATGTAATCATTTCACATGTTAATGTGAAAGTATTTTACCCTTTGGATGATCCTAGTGTTTTACCCTAAAACTTAAATAGAGCACACCATATGAACCCATGTTATGTGAGCATGCAATAATAGTAACAATAATGAAAAGTTCCATTACAGCTAATAAATTTGCCCAGGCATTATCTGGTTCACATAGTCCTGGCTATATACCTTTTTCTTCATTTTCCCAAGCTAGAGTATCTGTACAAAGTTTGGACATATCTCTCTTGGTCACCCTTGAAGATTCGTTTCACATTTTCTTGAAACATCCAGTGATTTTATTACTCTGCATTTCCAAAAACAGATAAAGTAAAATATTTGTGTGCCCAAGCTTTCGTACCTGTTAAAACCATTTAGGCAGACATTGATCTTTTTATGCCATTAGCAGATGATGTTTATATTAAGAAAGATGAAAAATCAAACAGGTAACTCAGCCATCTTTATAGGCTCTATTATACTGATGTGGGTAGTTTATACGGGTTCTTAGATTCAAACCGTAGTTCTGTCCTTGTATACACAAAAAATAGGGTCTTTTATGTTTATTGTATTATTATTTTGATATGTCAACAAAGTCTAGTAACTGAGTTAGCAGAGGTTTGGTTTCTGTCTGTAAAAAATGTATTCAGAGTCAAATTTGATGAGTGGCCTTCAATGTTTGGTGTATGTATGAATAAATGATGGAGACTCGATTGGAGGCTCATTAAAGATGGCTTTAATTAAGAAGCAAATACAGCGATCTTAGGGAAGATAGACTTAATTATTCGTCCTCATTAAGCTTAAGTTAGTTTTATAAAATAGTTTAAAAAGGATGTTTTGTACTTACTTATATAATAATATAAATTTGTTTATATTTAATTGAATAAACTTTTTTAATGCATTTTTCTTACATTAATATATACATTTATATATATATATATATATATATATATATATATATATATATATATATATATATATATATATATATATATATATAATAACATAATAAATTTTATAAATAATATATTTTTGATTATATTTTAATAAGTGAATTTTCACTACAAAATTAGTTTATAAAGTATGAGATTTACACTACTGTTACATAATAAATTCATATGTCTAAGTTATATCCTTATAACAATCCAAGATAATTCATAAGAACACATTGGTGAAAAACATGATACCCCATAAGGAGGTGTTTAAGCAACGTGTAGGGCAGGAAAGGCCCGTGGCCCATGCGAAAAGGAGCAATGCATGTGATTGATCAGTCTCATAAATAAAAAAGGAAAGATATTTTGACACATCTAA
Source organism: Vigna radiata var. radiata (assembly GCF_000741045.1). Classification (NCBI taxonomy): domain Eukaryota; kingdom Viridiplantae; phylum Streptophyta; class Magnoliopsida; order Fabales; family Fabaceae; genus Vigna; species Vigna radiata. Next base: position 49,376 of record NW_014542546.1, on the reverse strand, counting down.
ATTTTTTACATTTATTTAATACTATTTTTATTTACATTTTATTTCTTTTTCTTAAAAAATTATAAAATCTTATATTTTTTAAACTATATTACCTTTATATTATGTATCAAATGATTATAAAAGTGTATCATAGTATTATTAATCAGAAACAAACACTTACAGGGAATTTGTACTTCAAAAATGGGTTCAGGACACTTCATTCAGTATCGTTATCTGTCACAATAACTTACAATTAATGAAAAGCAACTATATTACCACTAATACTCTATCATCTAACACTCTTTTTACAAAGTATCAAGAATAATGCTAAATATGTTATCTTTTAAAGTGGTTTTACTAAAATAAACATTTTTCAATGAATACATCAGTTTACTGAGACAAAAAATTAAACCATCATAAATTTGGAATTTGTGCATTTTAGAATGAAAATATAAATTTACAATCACTGGGTTTAAAGTTTTTCGCATCAATTTGGTGAATCCTATTTCTAAAAAATACACTAAACTTTTATTTTTATTTAACTTTGAAGTAGTATACATACCTAAAATTGGACACAAGCACATGCTAAAAGGCAGCATGTGCTCGTTAATGTTACTTATTATTACCATTTCATTTTTCGGAATTATTCAAGCGCCATCACATTTCCATATCCATCTAATTCGTCATTTAAGGTAATGTACCGTTTAATAATCAGTGGACGGCATGTGGTAAACAATTATTTTGAAAAATAGTCCTTTTTATTAAGCTGTCTTAAAAAGTGTCTGCTTTATTCTTGCAAATCACTAGAGCATTTTTTTCAACTTTATTTAGAAAAATGCTTTTCGTAAAGATCATTTTAAAAACTTTAAATTTATGGTTAAATATATGTTTTGGTCCTCATATTTGTATGTCAATCTCAATTTGGTCATCATATTTTTTTTGGTCTCAATTGGGTCCTATAATTTGTAAAAATGAGGTAATTAAGCCCTCACCATTAACTAATAATTAACGCCGTCTGTTATTGATGATGTGGTGGACAAAGAATTAGCTTACGTGGATTTTAATGTAAAAAATGATAGATTTTGATGGGCCGGTAGCCATATCTTCAGTCACGACTACTACTAACACCCTTTATTCTCACACGTAATCCTCCATCATCGTCTCTGATTGATATGGGCATTTTCCTGCAAGAAAAAGCCTAACCCATCTTGGCAGATTCTCTTTTTTTTTTTTTCATCACCAAGCCAAATTCTCAATTGAAATAAGAACCTCTTCTTCTCATTTACCTGCGCAAAGAGTTCATCACACATACATACATCAAATCCTCTCTTCCAGTTCATTGCACATACAATAGAATATACACATAAATCAAAACAGAACAGAGAAATAGAGGAAGAAGAAAGAGCTGGTGCGGTGGCCGGCAGAGGTTGTGGCGGTGATCAACGCCATTAGGCGACGCCTCACACGATGATTCGCGACTGTCGATGCGGCAGCCTTGGCTTGGTGGCAGCGGCGATGTTCATTAGCAAGAGGATAACCTTGCGTGAAGAGAAGGGGAAAAGGACAGGCACAACACCGCCGACCCTAGGAGGTGCCACCAGCTCTTGGTAGTGTTGACAGTAGGCTCGACGGCAACAGCGACACCTCTACAACGACGAACGGTCAGCGAACGAGAGGATCTCTCGTGCAAGAGAGGTAAGAACCCTTGCGGTGGCTAGCGGGAGCTCGGTAGCGAATGACATTGTTGGCGATGCCTTAAATCGTGGCTCCTAGCGTTTGATTTTGGCGGTGGAGACGGTGGGCACGGCTGCAGCAGAGACGGGATTCCATGAATGAGACTGGAAATGGTTAAACCCCTTTTGGATTTCGTTGGATAAGAGATTCTAGGTCTCAATTTCTTTTCTGGAGTGAATGAGGCTGGAAATGGTTAAACCCCTCATTCCTCTTTTCCGACTCAATTAAAAAACTTAAATTAAAAAACCTAATTCCACCTCAAAAGTTTTATTTTATATATTTATATTCCACGTATATATCTTTTATAAGTCAGCGAATTCTCTGTCCACCACATCATCAATAACAGACGCGATTAGTTATTAGTTAATGGTGAGGGTTTAATTGTCTCATTTTTACAAATTATAGGACCCAATTGAGACAAAAAAAAAATATGATGACCAAATTGAGATTGACATACAAATATGAGGACCAAAATATATATTTAACCTAAATTTATTGGTAAAATTGATTTTGTACAGTGATTAATTATAAAATCACTATACTTTCTAATGATAGTTTACCACATAATGTATTCATAAAAGATATACAAAATTAATGACTACTAAGTTTATTAACTATACAAAAGATATACACTCACAGTGTAAATTCACATTGTCAACTAATAATTAAAAAATTGTTTTAAAAATCAATAGACTTAGCATGCAGAGTGATTTACAAATACACTCCATCAACTTTATCATCAAGAAAGTTAATTTCAACATTTTTCATTCCCTATAAAAATCACGACCTTTAAAGAAAAACTTACCATGTCCTTCATGCCCTTCGGCTAAAAAGTTTCCATGTCCGACAGAAGAAACAATGTTACTTAGAAGAAAAAAAGAATAAACAATGTCCCGTTTTAATTGGAGCGACAAAAATAGAAACAAAAGTTCCTAACTTCAATCCATCATCCTCAAATTTAGGTAAGAGTAATAATTGTCTCAACAGCGCGAATTTAATTTAAATTTGACATTTTCTAGATTCAATAATGAATGCACACCATGTGCCATGTTTTGCATTTTCAGTGGAGTGACATTGTACCATGAAGACACAAGATTTCCTCCACCAACCCTTTTGTCAGCAAGCGACAAAATGTACAAGTGTCCGGTTTTACTTCGGATTAAAACTCTTTTATATTCAGAAATTTAGAGTCTTGGTACATTTTGCTGATTTTTCCTCACCGTGCAAAGAACATGGCCTTGGTGCACCGAAACAATATGCTGTGTCTATGCACATGGTGTACTAAGAAATGGGGCAGTGTGAATTGGAAAATTTTCTATAGCACTGCTGATGCTAGATCATTTTACAATGACAAAGGATCAGGGCTGCAAGGTGTTAAAAAAACACACAACCCAGTTACAATAACATAAATTAGCTAACAATATTTCCACCAAACAAAATCTAGTTATATGTAGGTTGTAACTTTGTAAAGGCCATGTTTTGCAGCAGATCTCAACTTTGTGCAGCATAAGCTCACATATCTATGCACCATTCATTGCAGTGTCAGCATGGTTTGTATGGCCATCTTCCAGAATCTTACCATTTGCTTGAGTTCTCTGCCTCTGAGAAAAGTCACAAGAACCATGTTATGTCCAGATCACAGACAATGACATTACATGAAATGAGATGATGAAAAAAAAGGACAGATAGAAGACATTCAACACACCCAATCTGCAGGGTCAACAACAGAATTCCCGTTCAACAACTTGTGGTTCTCTTCTTTGGTCCTGCCATCTTTATTGTCCTTGGTGCTTAATGGTAGCAGCAAGGTTGCTGCAGCATTTGTCCGGTCTGGTAATTCTGTGGAATGACTAACTTAGCATAACAAGCAAAGAGCTGTTGAATTCACAGTAGCAAATGTAATTATGTCCAAATGCACAAACCTGGTAATTTCTTCTCGACAAAAAACACCACCAAATTAACAGTATACCTGCCAAGGATCAAAACGTTAAACCAAAATGGACATGGACCACAGAATTTGAACCTTGCTATTCAGAAAATGCTCCTCACCAAGCAACAACTACATCAACTGTGTAATGTTTGCGTGATGCTATTATCAAAAGAGACTGACACACAGAAAGAGTCCACCCTAGCTGTTTTATACATCTGCAGTTGTTCATCAACAAGCACAATAAGTTATAACTGAAAATAAATACCAGTACAGTATGACAGTAACAAGTTATGGCAAGTTCTAAAATATATAATGGCAACTACACGGACTTCCTTGTGGTTAAGGATATTTACACATTCACCCTTCTTGATTGAAAATTTTCACTTGCCTCCCGAGCTTTGTTATTTTTAAGAACACTGTCTATATAGTTTGACATAAAAATATGGGAGATATATTATTTTTCAAAAATAATATGTGGAAGGGTGTAGCAATTATACAAATAGTAAGGGAACTAGGTGCAATTTTTCTCCAAGAAAGGGTGTCGGTGGGTTAAGCACAAACTTAAGGAGGTTTATTATCCCAATAAAAAATGAAACAAAAAAAAAAACGTTACCGCAGTGAAATAGAAACTTAAATCTTCAGAAAAATGAGTCAGACCCATATAAAAGAAACATGAACCAATTTACCTTCGTGTGCCATATCTTTGATATGTAAGAACAAAGACAAGAGTAAAGATCATGTGAGATGAAAATATCAGATCACCACATCCATATATCACGCCACGTGGAACTGCACAATGAAAACCAAATGAGCACCAAAATAACCAAAGAGGAATCAAAGCTAAATAACTCCAGTACAATAGTATACTAACAATTAATCAAGAGGACTTCAAAGATACTATCTGGGTGAGGCAGCGTAGCAAGTTTAGAACCCTGCAAAATACAAGGAATCAAGTTAAAAGATTTAAAGGAAAAAAAAAAAAGAGGAAACAGTCACATAGAAAGAAAAGAGAAACAAGTGATATGATGTTTGCTAAACAAGTACACATCTCACAAATAAGTATACCTCCCGACAGTGGTAATTTGGACCAGGAAGCTGAGTAGCATAAAATGTCACTATGCGAAGAGCTTGGGAAACCTGCAGTTTTCAAAAATAAAGGAGCCACGCTTATAAAAACTATTATATAACATCATTATTTAGTCAACTCAAAACATCAAAAGGCCAATGAATTGACTATGCTGGCTAGTCAATACCCAGAGGGTGAGGGAATGTGTAAGGCTAACAACGGATCATTGATCATCGGAATGAACATTCACAAATCATTTATATATTATTTATGAACTTTTCATGCCGTAAAATCCTCAAATTCTTAAGCTTTAAGCCTAATTTACTTCCAAAATAATGGAACATATCCATCTATCAGTAAGGTTATAAACAGTTAAACGGTTATAAAAACAATATGTAAAAGCACAACAAGTCTTCGCTTTTCTATTGTTTGGAATATAAAGACTTCGGAAAAGATATACTACTATTAAAAGTATAGAGAGGAAACCAACGTCAAACAGTAATGATGCTCACACTTTGCATTAATACGCATGGAAGCATAACCAGACATAAGACTGCTAAATCATACAATTACTTTAATGAACGGTATTGTTTTTGTTGACATCAAAGATTGCATTGTGTTGGCAACATGCTAAATAATTTTCTAACCGAAGCACTCAAGTAAAATGTTTAAACAGTTATAAATTACTAGGCAATGATAAACACTTACAACTAAGAAACATAGAACCCTGCACCATATTAGAACCGTGTAGATCTTTTTACTCTTGAATACAAAGGGATGAAATGTCCACTGCAAAATCACAAGTTGTAGAGCATATCATTATTACAAGTTCACAAAAAACTATGACACTTATGGGAGACTAGAATTTCACGGGGAAAAAATATAACCATGGTGGCAACTGAAGGAAAGCAGATAAAGGGGGGAGGTAAATTAAAAGAGGGGAGGAGAATTCTTACAAGGACAAAGGATAAAAAAATAAAGGTAAACAGTGTTTCACTGATGTAAGCTTTTTCTTGCCCAAGCTCCTGCAACAGCACCAAGATTAAAAGTTAAGAAGCAGTCGTAGGTTAGACAGATTTTGAGACAGAGAAAGGGGAATGACGATTACAAACCGGAAGAAGGATGAATCCAAGATCCTGTAGAGTAGGGCCAGGCCTGTGTAAATAATGAACTCCTCGTGCAGCCAAACCGTGAATGTACTGTTGGGAAACAGTTTATTTTTTTTTTTAGTATGAAACAATCATAAATAAGGAAATTAAAGTAAGTCACATTACATAGCAAAATATTAAATGTAGTAATAATCTACTGTAGAAACAAAATACCTCATGCATAACGCTAAACGTATGCACAAAAGTTTGTTATTCTTTTCTTTTCCCTTTTCTCAAACTAAAAAGAGAAAAAGATAATGCTTGATACAGCATTTCTACTACACATTTTCCTTCAAGAAGTGCATGCAAGCTATTAAAGGGTTTTTTTTTTTTCAATGAGAGCAAATTTGCAAATTAAAATGTAATAAATAAGTAGAGCCCAATACTTATGTCAGCAACCAGCATTTTATTTCGGACGCAATAATTCATCCAATTTTGTGCATGCATTGAATGCCAAATCCTCAAAGTTGCAGAACATGACAAACAATGCTGCAGAGTTACCAGTTTCTTGAGATTTTCCCCATTGAAATACCCATCCCTCTTGACACTAGAGGATAATCATTGACAGAATAACGTTTAATGGAAACGGCGAAAAGAATAGTACAATAAACCAGGTTTCTAATACATAAAACAAGCAATTGCCCCGAAGCAACCATACCGCACCAACATGAAGGAGACCTTTTAGTAGCGTTCAAGTTCCCACCACAACCCCGTGCGAAAAAATATTTGAATCTCCAACCCACAAAAAAGAAAGACAAAAGCCCCTTTGCATTCCTTTCACGAAGGGTAAAAAGAACAAACTCCAGTTAAACCATTCATAATATTGATCAGAATAGGGGGAAACTAACCTGAAAAACAATACCGGCGAGAAGGTACTTCCAATTCTCCGCAAGGAGGTTGATCTCGGTGGTTGTCTCGGCACAAATCCTCTTCCATAGCTGCACGTTGAAACATTTGAACATAAATTGAAACCAACAATAAAGAGGGAAGATAAAGAATAAAAGGAACCATACGCGAATGACAAAAAGGTTGTACTTAAATATAAAACGGTCCACAAAAACAGAATCACCAACCTTGGAAGCCTCGCGACCAATGTAAAACGACATGTTCTTCTTCTTGTTCTTGTTGCTGTTGTTGTTTATGGTGTTGTAACCGTAGAAGGATCACTTCCATATTACTTCATAACGACACATTTAAGGTCAACATCATTGCCCTCAAAAAATGAACCAACAATCGCATCAAAACCCAGATATGAATCAATTATTTTCCCACTCTATCACTACAAAAGCTGAATCTTCGTTTCCTAAATATACACCCACGAAGCCGAATTGCGAGACAAACACAACGGGTCTTCAAAAATCCGATTGAAGAAGGGAGAAAACAAAAGCAAGGAGAGGATCTGAGGAGAAAAGACCGAAACCCAGAAAAAAGATGGAGATCGAGAGAACCCAGATGATGATCACAAAACGCCCAGTTCCCAGAAAATTCAAAAAAATCAAATGGGTTCTCTGAAAGGGAACAGGAATTACAATGGCGAAAAGGGGTATTTGGGCTTTGCTTTCTCTCTGTAGACTCTCTCTCTCCTCTTCTCTCTCAACTTTCTCTCTCCGATTCTCTTCCTTTTCTCGCTTGGTCTGACTGCAATGCACGCGAGTTGAACGCGGAGGAGACGGTTGAGAAGAGAGGGAGAAGAACCAATATTTATATATATAAATAAAGCAAGTTGCTTTTTTCTATATTCACATTTTTTTGAAAATTGTTCGCTATTTTAAAAAGGGGTTGATTTTTCTATTAAAATTTTGATTTTGAATAGGAAAACGAAAAAGAAGGGAAGATGATGAGGAGCGAGAAATAGACAGATAATACACAATGTTGGAATGGATAGATTGGATACATGGTTTGACGCCACCAACACACATGTTTCTCTTTCTATCTCCTGTTGGGTACTGTTACTAGGAAAGAGAGACAGACAAATCCAACCTTGGTAGAATCTTCCACCATCGGAAATTTCTTCTAGCTCAATTTTTTGTACCAACAATAAAAATTATTACTTTCCAAATTTTTATTTTCTTTTCTTCTTGAATTGATTAATGGGTAGTTGAAAATTATTAAAATGTAATCAGAATAGGAATTTAAATTATAAAAAAACAGTTAAAAATGTATATTTTTATATGTAATATATATTAGTATACCAAATTTTAGTTAGAGACATAAAAGTAGACAATTTAAAAAAATTAAGGGGGGAAAAGGTGGCAAACCCAAGAAGGAAGGTGGGTTTTGAAAAATGAAATTTGAATAGGTTTGTTATTATTGTTGTTTTGTTTGTTTAAAAAATAGAAATAATGATTAGGTTGGTGGTGGCTAAGAGAAAAAATTATTTAGAGGACAAAAGGAAAGGGTGGTTGTGCATTCTCTCTGCTCCTCCGGCTTCGGCCTGCAAAATTCATGTTCCTTCTGCAGTATTTCTTTTTTTAAATTGCGCAGTGATTTTTCAAAAATAGGCTTCCCTAAAATTTCACATGAGTTATCAGTGTTAGTAGAAAAAGTAATATTATTATTATTAATTAAAAATTTTGATAAGTGTCATTTTATAATCATATAAAAATCATTTATATTATTTACTTCTTTTATAATAATACAAAATAATAAAATTATTATTATTGTTATGATTATAGTTATGAAATTAAATATAAATAATTTTTATTTACTTATAGATATTTTTATAATTAAAAATATTTTTTTAGATATTTTTTAAAAACCGAATGTAAGTTGAAGTTTAATGTTAGACATTTTTTAAAATAGTTTTTTTTTTCATCTATATATCAAATCAGCACAAAATATAATACAGAAAGTTAAGACATAAACAAAAATAAGTCCAAATTTAGATAGTTATAAATATAGTAATAACTAAATGCTTATAAAACCTTATAAATTATGATATCCTTATAATAATTAAATATTATTCTAAATTTTTATTAGACCACGAATTAGTTGATTAGTTGTTCTCTCATCTACATGACATACAAGGTTTTTAGCGTTTTTTGGATTCATAACAAACGCTTTAAGTTTGGACATAATTTGAAGATACCAAATTACTTTCAAAATGTATAAGTTGTTCTCTTCACTTAATTATCATTTCTACCCCTGTGCGCGCGCACACACACATACACACACTCGAAAATCAAAACAAAACACAATTAATAAATATTTATGAATTTTAAGATATGCATATTAAAATATATTTGTACTAACAAACTAAGAAAAAGTGATTAATCTTCTTGAATTGTTCAATCGGACAATTCAAGATTCAATATATAATTAATTTTGTTTCCTAAAAAAATTATTTTTTCATAAAACTTAGAGACAATGCATAATTTTTGTATTAAATAACAATAACAGTAGCGATGAGAAGTGGTGGCCAAAATAGCGAGCAATGATGGTGGAAATAATGAAAAGGCAAAATGCAAAATGTTGAGAACAATGGCGAAAGAAAAATGAAAAATAAATGAATGGAACAAAAAAGGATGGTGGAAATAGTGAGAAGTGGTGGCAGAATGCAAAACGTTGAGGACAATGGTGAAAGAAAAATGAAAAATAGGTGAGTGGAATAAAAAGGGAAAGGAATAGATAATTGCAATGCAACACTAACAAACAATGATGAATGGAATAGTTGTATTGGTGAATGAAGCATATGAAATTTGAGAAAATAGTGTTACAAAGACAAATAATAATGACGAGTTCGTAAAAAGTATGCCTAAATTTACCTTAGGCAGACATTTGACTTCAGTTATTAGTAAAATTGAAGTAATAACACATTTATGACTTTGGTTCTATTTAAAATTGAAGGCTAAATTTGTGAATAAAATAAGAAAATATTAGTTTCTATTGCAATTTTGTAATTTTTAGTAAAGTTTTAGCTACAATTATGGAAAAATCAATGCGATATATGCATATGGCCTCGATTTGCCATTGAACCGAACCATATCTCCCATTGCAAGTAAAAAATTAAAAAAAATAGTGACAATTTTGAAATTTTTTGTAAATTTTTAGCCTCAAGTATGCAAAAAATGAAGCCATATTCCCTCTCAGATAAAAAATAAAAATAAAAACAATGACTATTTTGAAATTCTCTTCAACTTTTTGGATTCTGAGTATGTAAAAACCGAAGTCATATATATGTATATGGCATTGGTTTGTCACAAGGCCAAAACCATATTCCTTCTCTCAAAAAATTCAAATATAAATAGTAGTTGTTACTATGGGCTTGTAGTTGACCGATCAGATACGATGACAAGCTGGACGAGAGTTAAAAAAGCGCTTCATGGTCGCTCGGTCCCGACAACAATTAAGCAGAGTTAAGGCGCAATTAATGTTATAATGACTATTGTTAAGTGGTTAAGGTTTGCATTAATGATCATTAAAGATAAATTAATTTGTCAGATTCTTATAAACTCTATAAATAAGGGTTTAATTTCGACGTAAACTCACTTTGACTTACTATTGAATTACTAAAGACCTACCGAGAAAGATTCTAACTTGAGTGTATTCTCCAGGTCACTTCATACACCGATCGGTTACCAGAACATGGAGTGGAGAGATGTCGACACGCAGGATAACCATACACTGATCGATTATCTTCGTTTCAGCAAGAACAATAGTAATTTGAATTTCTTAATAACATTTTGACCTCAAACATAAAAAATCCAAATCATATAAATATATATGACTTCAGTTCATCGTAAAACTCAAACCATATACTTTCTCTCAAATAAAATAATTAAAAAGTAACTAATTTTAAAAATTTCATACACCTTTAAACTTAAATTATTTAATAACTGAAGTAAAATATATATATATATATATATATATATATATATATATATATATATATATATATATATATATATATATATATATATATATATAACTTCAATTTAAACGCAACCAAAACTTATAAATATGTAAAAATTCAAAATTATTACCGTCACACGCTCGTTTTTCTCCAAAGGCATATTATGCAACCACATCTATATTAGTCAACTAACAAGAACTCATAGATTGTATTGTTAGTCAAATTATGGTTACAATAACAGTTATCTTTTGAATAAATCTACCATAATATTAGGAATAGTGGGTCAACGTAATATACGTCAGTTTCTTTTCATTTTTTATTTTATTCTGATGTAAGACTATTTAATAACCAGTTTTACGTTATCAATAATAGAGTGTGGTATTTCCCTTGTGCATTTATCTCTTGCATATTATGTGAGATTCCAACATTGTGGTATCAGAGCTCCATCACGGGGCCTGATCCAAAGTAGAAGCAGCAGTCTTCTAAGAGTACAAAATTATGGCATCGGAGAGCTCCTTTGTGCAGCCTACTATCCCAAAGTTTGACAGGCATTATGATCACTGGGCATTACTCATGGAAAATTTCTTACGTTCAAAGGAGTATTGGGGTCTAGTGGAACATGGAATTCCTGGAGCGGAAGGTCCTCTTACCGAACAACAGAGGAAGAATATTGATGATAAAAAATTAAAAGATTTGAAGGCAAAGAACTATCTATTTCAAGCATTAGATCGTTCTGTCTTGGAAACAATTCTTAATAAGGATACTTCAAAGGATATATGGGATTCTTTGAAACAGAAGTATCAAGTCACTTCCTAAGTCAAGCATGCACAGTTACAAGCTCTAAGAAAAGAGTTTGAAATCCTCCATATGAAAGAAGGAGAATCTGTAAACGAGTATTTTTCAAGGACACTCACCATAGCCAACAAAATGAAGGCTAATGGTGAAAACAAAGGAGATGTTGCAGTAGTTGAAAAAATTTTGAGATCCATGACTTCCAAGTTTGGTTATGTTGTGTGCTCCATTGAAGAATCTAAGGATACTGACACATTAACCATTGATGAATTGCAAAGTAGTTTACTCGTCCATGAGCTACGTATGACTTCCAATGTTGAAGAAGTGCATGCCTTGCAAATTACTCATACAGATCAACATGCAGAACAAGGACGAGGTCGTAGAGGTCGAGGTGGCTTTGGATTACGAGGAAGAGGGCAAAGTCACGGTCGCGGACGTGGCAGACAAGGATTTGATAGATCCACTGTAGAATGTTACAATTGTCATCAACTCAGACATTTTAGTTGGGAATGTTCAAATCAAAGAAAGGAGGCCAATTATGTAGAAGATGACGAAATGTTATTGATGGCCTACACATATATTACAAAAACAAATGAAGAAAGTGTGTGGTTTCTTGACTTAGGATTGCAGTAATCATATGTGCGGGAAAAAAGAGTATTTCTCAGTGATGAAAGTTACAAAGATTCAGTCACATTAGGCAATAACTCTAGTATGGCTGTAGCTGGAAAAGGCATCATTCAGCTCAACATGAATGACACCACTTATACTGTTATAGAAGTATTTTTTTGTACCAGATTTAAGGAATAAATTATTAAGTATTGGGCAATTACAAGAAAAGGGACTTAGTATTCTCTTCAAACAGGGAAAATGTAAAGTGTTTCATCCTGAAACTGGTTTGATCATGGAAACTGCAATATCTTCCAACCGAATGTTCAAGCTACATGCCATATCGCAACCTACTAAGTCCGCTTGCTTTCACACTATTGCAGATGATGTAATGCATCTTTGGCATTGTAGATACTGGCATTTAAGCTTTCGGGGTTTAAATACACTTTACCAATAACATACGGTATATGGTCTGCCAATGATGAAAGCACCAAAAAAATCATGCATAGACTGCATGACAGGGAAACAGTCACGAATTTCATTCCTAAAGAAGAGTAATTAGAGGGCCACGCAGTCTCTACAACTAATTCATGTAGATATTTGTGGACCAATCACACCTATCTCTAATAGCAAAAAGAGGTATTTGCTCACTTTTATTGATGATTTCAATAGAAAAACTTGGATTTATTTCTTGACATAAAAATCAGAAGCTATCTCTGTCTTTAAGAATTTTAAAATTCATGTTGAGAAAGAAGTTGACTCCTTAATCAAATGTTTACGCACTGATCGCAGAGGAGAGTGTTAAGTCCCTGACAAGTGTACCGGATTGTTATCAAGTAATATAAAATGGGTAAGTCCAAGTATCATTTCCCACAGGACTCTTAGGCCTTACTTTTCATGTAAACAAATCGTGTAAGACTTGAGGAAAGAATTAAGTTGAGGTGTGTATGCAAAGAACAAAAATAAACATGCAAATGCAATGATTTAGTTGGCTAAAAGAAACTATGGATGAATGGAGTTGTTGGGGTTTACAGTTTCATCTTATCCACCCTCATATATCTACTCTTCTTATTTAATTAGCTTATTTATCATATTGTCATGCAAACTTTCTTAGTCTACCCTTAACTCAATCCCTTGGTGAAAAGAGCCTATTATTAATTACCGGCTTACTATCCCTAGTCTCCCCTAGTAATTAATAATGCATGATAA